>NC_134362.1:59040127-59340127 GCF_048569485.1 Anomaloglossus baeobatrachus
TGGTTCCCCTAAAGTATTAAGAAGTATTTCAGGCACAAAGAACAATGAGCTTCACATGTTTGGATTAATTATCTCTTTTTCCAGCCTTTTCTGACTAATTAAGACCCTCCCCAAACTTGTGAACAGCACTCATACTTGGTCAACATGGGAAAGACAAAGGAGCATTCCAAGGCCATCAGAGACAACATCGTGGAGGGTCACAAAGCTGGCAAGGGGTACAAAACCCTTTCCAAGGAGTTGGGCCTACCTGTCTCCACTGTTGGGAGCATCATCCGGAAGTGGAAGGCTTATGGAACTACTGTTAGCCTTCCACGGCCTGGACAGCCTTTGAAAGTTTCCACCTGTGCCGAGGCCAGGCTTGTTCGAAGAGTCAAGGCTAACCCAAGGACAACAAGGAAGGAGCTCCGGGAAGATCTCATGGCAGTGGAGACATTGGTTTCAGTCAATACCATAAGTAACGTACTCCATCGCAATGGTCTCCGTTCGAGACGAGCCCGTAAGGTACCTTTACTTTCAAAGCGTCATGTCAAGGCTCGTCTACAGTTTGCTCATGATCACTTGGAGGACTCTGAGACAGACTGGTTCAAGGTTCTCTGGTCTGATGAGACCAAGATCGAGATCTTTGGTGCCAACCACACACGTGACGTTTGGAGACTGGATGGCACTGCATACGACCCCAAGAATACCATCCCTACAGTCAAGCATGGTGGTAGCAGCATCATGCTGTGGGGCTGTTTCTCAGCCAAGGGGCCTGGCCATCTGGTCCGCATCCATGGGAAGATGGATACCTGGAGATTTTGGCCAAGAACCTGCGCTCCTCCATCAAGGATCTTAAGATGGGTCGTCATTTCATCTTCCAACAAGACAACGACCTAAAGCACACAGCCAAGAAAACCAAGGCCTGGTTCAAGAGGGAAAAAATCAAGGTGTTGCAGTGGCCTAATCAGTCTCCTGACCTTAACCCAATTGAAAACTTGTGGAAGGAGCTCAAGATTAAAGTCCACATGAGACACCCAAAGAACCTAGATAACTTGGAGAAGATCTGCATGGAGGAGTGGGCCAAGATAACTCCAGAGACCTGTGCCGGCCTGGTCAGGTCTTATAAAAGACGATTATTAGCTGTAATTGCAAACAAGGGTTAAGGTATGTGCGCACGTGTGCGCTCTGCACCGCACCGAAAATGTGCGCTTCAGAGCGCAGCTGAAAAGCTGCGTTCTGAAGCGCATGGTGCCGGCAGATTCGTGCGCTCTGCATGCTGCCTCTCCCTATAGACAGCATGCAGAACGCACGAAAGAAGTGACATGTCACTTCTTAGAACGCAGCGATTCGGCAAGCAGCTGAATCGCTGCGTTCTAACATGCCACATGCGCACGGCCCCTGCACAATCTCCATAGATTGTGCAGGGGACGCAGGACGCATGCAGTTACGCTGCGGTGCAGAACGCAGCGTAACTGCATGTAATACGCACATGTGCGCACATACCCTTATTCCACAAAATATTAAACCTAGGGGTTGAATAATAATTGACCCACACTTTTATGTTGAAAATTTATTAAAATTTAACTGAGCAACATAACTTGTTGGTTTGTAAGATTTATGCATCTGTTAATAAATCATGCCCTTGTTTGAAGTTTGCAGGCTCTAACTTATTTGCATCTTATCAAACCTGCTAAATCTGCAGGGGGTTAAATACTACTTGTAGGCGCTGTATGCATTAATACAAATTCTAATTCATAAAGTGCACACAGGTGTGAAAGGCAAATATTTACTATAGAGTGAAAATGTAGCTTAAATACACGTAAGTGTAACCATGTATTAATCAAAGGAAAGCGCATGTATGAAAAAGACTAGTAGGGCTGGTAGACGATCAAAACGCATAATTGCCGCATGCCTTTTGATAGGCTTTTTAACATGTTTTTGTTAATGAATTCTTGAAAATGTATGCACTTATCCTCAATGTAGTCTTCTTTTTTTCTTTTTTTGTGGTGGTTGGTACGTGGACCAATCTTGAAATTCTAGGTTGCAGCCGATTCCCTTTCATTGACTTTGTTTTCATTTACAAATTTAGTGAACGCGAAGAAATTTAAAAATCATGATGGATCAAAATCCGTAAACTGCTTAAAGGAAATCTGTGTCACAAATGCATCACGGCCTGTCACGGAAGTGTCATGGGCACCTGATAATCCAGTAGCAGCAAGTGTTAGAAAATCCCAGAGATTGGCAGCACATGTTGTTATCTGACAGTTCTTTGATTCTGCATCTGCAGACTCTATGACCCTGGGAAACTGTTAGTTTTTCCTCTCAGTTGCTAGCCTCTGACTTCCTTTATAAACCTCACCCTAGGGGGGGGGATTTGGGTGCAGTTTATAGTTGTTCCTGGCTGTGGTCTGCAGCGGTCGTCTCCTCTTGTTGTTCCAGAGACTTCTGTGGTAGCTGCTCCTAAGATAAGTGTTTGACGTTTGCTATCTATCTGGGCTCAGGTGGTAGCATGTGTTTCCCCTGTATTGTTTCCTATTGTCTCTCTTAGCGTTAGTGGTGTTGACAAAGAACTCATACCCTCCATCCTTACTTAGGGCACAGATCAGGGTTTGCATAGGGTGAGGTATCCGGTTTGGCGTCAGTGTGCGGAACCTGTATAGGGTCAGTGAGGACAATGAGGGTGAGCTGCAGGTTGTTATCAGGGGTCTCCACTTCTTCATTTCCCTAGTGATAGGGTATTCCTTTCCCCTTCCCTTTAGTATTGTAAGCTATGGCCGTTATACCTTCTATCCCCAGCCGTGACAATCTTTCATCAGATTTTTGCTCCTCCATCTGAGAGCAACATAATGTAGTGACAGAGACCCTGATTCCAGCGTTGTGTCACCTTCTGAGCTGTTTGCTGTAATTTCAATAAAATCAATATTTTCTCTACTACAGATCTAGCAGTTATACAGAGATCATGAATATGCTGGACTACCTGGAAGCATGACAAGTAGTCCTCTAATGATAATCTCCTGCTGATTAAACAGTAATTTTATCAAAATAACACTAAGCAGCCCATTAAGTAACACATTGCTGGAATCAGAATCTCTGTCTTCACATCATGCTGTGCTTTATCATACTGAATGCAGGTGTGCAGAATTATATGTGGGACTGACCACAGGTGAGTTAAAAGTCCAGGTTAGAGAAAACATACGGCACATTGAGAATTCGAGAACTGTTGATGACATATCCTTATTGAAAACAATACAAGGTATTTTAAACTACATCATGGCTGTGAATCAACGGAGTTAACCATGAAAGGCATTGATCAGTTAATGTTGGGCCCGAAGGGTGCGGAACTGGACAAGATCCCTGCACAAATGGATTTATAGACTCGGTGCCCTGACTCCTCAGGGTTTAAGCAAAAATCTAGGATTTGGGTCCTTTTTGTAACTTACTTGTACTTCGCAATTTTCAGAGGTGTTTTATGGGTGGGTGGGATTGATCGCTGATTTTATTAATTTTATACTTCATTTTATTCTGTTATCTCCTAGACTCTTGGATGCATATTATTGTGACTGCAGCTCCTTCTAATCCGATCATTCTGACGCTTGCGATGTTTAGATTGATGAGATATGGATATCCAAATTTTGGCAATAAACAATATTGGACTAAGGTGTTTTGCAACCAAAACCACTCCTTTCACCTATTCTAAGGTTCCACTGTATAACCATTTTCAATCCTTCGTGTGATGGTGGGATATTATGGGCTGCTCTTCTCCCTCCCTGAGGAAGCGGGGTTTGGATGTACAACATCCGAACAAGCGAAACGTACGTTGGTGGGTGATGGGGGAGCTCTCCTTCCCTTAAAACAGGACATATGCACTGGTCACTTTGTTTGCACTGGCCACTTTAGTGAGCACTTGCCACTTTAAATCCTGGATGCGTTTGACCTTTGATATAGGTAATCACCAGAGGCTCCCTTGGGTTATTATATGGAGTATTTAATGAAATATTATTCTTTTTATACCTGGTACATAGTCTCATTTTCAGCCCAAGGTGTATTATAATTTCTCTTAAGAAGCTGGGGTTACCAATGTGCTACTGATTCTATTGGACTTTTGTAACAACAGTGTAAAGGCCCCGTTACACGCAGCGATATCGATAGCGATATCGCTAGCGAGCGTACCCGTCCCCATCGTTTGTGCGTCACGGGCAAATCGCTGCCCGTGGCACACAATATCGTTAGGAGCCGTCACACGGACTTACCTGCCAAGCGACGTCGCTGTTGCCGGCGAACCGCCTCCTTTCTAAGGGGTGGTGTCACAGCGGCGTCAGTAAGCGGCCACCCAATAGAAGCGGAGTGGCGGAGATGAGCGAGCCGAACATCGCGCTCACCTCCTTCCTTCCGCATTGCCGGTGGCCGCAGGTAAACTGTAGTTCGTCGTTCCCGAGGTGTCACATGTAGCGACGTGTGCTACCTCGGGAACGACGAACAACCTGCGTCCTCAACAATCAACGATTTTTTGAAAAGGAACGACTTGTCAACGATGGACAATTAGGTGAGTATTTTCCATCATTAACGGTTGGTGTCACATGCGATGACGTTGCTAACGATGCCGGAAGTGCGTCACGGAATCCGTGACCCCGTCGAGATATCGTTAGATGTCGTTGCGTGTGACGGGGCCTTAACAATTATCTGTCTGCTATTTTTTAGTCCTGTCTTTTGGTGTTTTTTCCACTTTTATACACATCGTTGGTATGTTGCACATAATAAAATATCTTTTGCACTTTATGACTCTTGTCCTCCCAATTTTTCATATTATGGGATGTGTATTATTTTGTGTAGGTTCATATTTTAGGTGTGGTGCTCTGTCCATTCTATGTATTATTTGTCCTGTCTGCAGGTCAATAACCCCCTGCAGTGCTTCTGTCCCTAGGTTTGGGGTAGGGGGGCCTGAAGTCCACCTAAACTCTCTGCTTACCTCGGGGATTATTCATTCTGGCTGAGAAAGACAAGAGAGAAGGAGTAAGATTGATCCTCTGAGGGAGAAACTGTGGTGGATTTTGTTATGGATCTTCTGATTTGCACGGAATAAAGGATCTCTGGATTGTTCACCCATCTCCCGCTCTGTTGATTGTGTAATATCGGAGAAGAACCCCGTGACACTTTGCATTCTTCATATTATGGGATGACTGTTCTGTATCAATTTACTTAAAGAATGATATTTTTTATGTACGTATACCTATTTTGCCACTGTATACTTAATTGGTCCATACCTTTTTTTGTCCTCTTATTTGATTCCCCTAGTGACCTTGTATAGAGGACTAACCAGTGCAAGCAGAAAAATGGTCTTGTTGTCACTCTTCATGAATGTATACTTACTTCCATTTACTCAATAGGTCCCTAATTTTGTCCCCCTATTCGGTTTCCCTATGGCGGCCTTGTATGGGGGATAAAATAGCACACACAGACAAATGGGTTTGTTTAGTACCCTTTTACCCTCCCCTTCTCACTCCTTAGTTTTTAACCTCTCACTTATCTAGTCAATACATAACCACATCAATGGCACCGATACTTTGATTCTTGCTAGTAATTATGTATGTATATGATCCTGGGCAAACTACTCTATATACATTTTTGGTTTGTCCATAGGTTCTCTCCAAAATTACTTTTGCACATATTTTCTACACATTCCTGTATATTTGTAGTCATTTGGGCAACACTATTATATAGTCACTCTAGTCTATATTAATTTTACATGTTTACCCTTTCCACTTATTTAATCACTTTATTAACATGGCTTTTTTAATATCTTTTCATTTGTCTTTTTTATTTATTGTTTCAGTACTTTTAATAATTGTTATATATACAGTGCACAATATTGCATATAGGAATAGACGCCTTATGGCCATATTCATTTTAAGGCAGTGATAGTTCCCATTAGATAGCGCTGTCATGGAATGTAGGACGAGGTTGTAGTTGATGGGGCGCATGCGCAGCCCAAGGTCTGCCGAACTTTCAGATTAGCGTATCATGTGCCCGCATACGTTTCATGCCTGCGTTCCAAACACGCGCAATCCGGAGGTTCCTATTGGTGGGACTAGCTGGATGCACAATGCACCACTCACACCCCCCTACAACGATCAACAGCTGTTTTCAATTAGGCAATTTGTGCCATATCTGCCCCTAACAATGAGCATGGACGGTGATTGGCCACTATACGGGGAGGTCAGTAACACGCCTAACAAGAGCATTCATTACTATTGGTCCAGTCATTTATAAGGACAGCGTCCCCTCACCCTGACATTCCCCCTGAAGAAGCTGGGCGAAACACACGTCAGGGACATTTTGCCTAGGACCCCTCTCATCCTGCTTCCTTTAAAAAGGTATTTTATTATATTTATATTAATCAGCTTCAGCATGAAGTATGTTTATAATAACTAGGGATGGTTGTTATTCCCATTGAGGTGTTGAAACTTAGCAACACTCACTGGACATCTATAATTGGATTAAGGTATAAACAATGAATCCATTGTTATTGGATATGTGCTAGTTATTGTTGATTCAAGTATTTTATTACTTTTGATTACGTCATTTGTGATACAACTGTTTAATCTTTTGTTCTATCTAGGCTATTCATATGTTCCCTCATAGGAGTCTTTCCCTGTGTTCTAATTATTATTAGAAATGGACATCTTTTTTTTTTAGGTGTCAATCAAGTTTCTTTGTTTTATTAGTCTCATCTGTTCCTTTTTTCACTTTAGCTACTAGACTTCTGACCTTTTTTTAATCAATTGACTGTAAGCAATGGATCGGTTGGAACTCTTAAGTACAAAGATGACTTTCTTGCATCATCCATTTTACATGGTTTTCCATAGATTTTAATGGCTTAGTCTCATATGAAAAATGGATGAGAATAGGATGTGCTCTAATTCTCACTGACTGGAGACAAGAATCTCTGTGTATGGTTCAATAAAACTCTATAGGTCAGTGTGCTGTCTCTTATCTCATGTTCAGGTTCAGGGCATTGCAGCTTAGGTATCTATGGTTATGTTCAGGGATGGAATGATCGCGGCCACTGGGATCGCAACCGCGACCGGGCTTGGGGCTGCAGGGTGCCCAGTGACCCCAGCCCCTGCTTCAGCTAGATGTGCATCTGACTGCGCACATCCAGCTGAAATGCATTGCGACGCGGAGATCCGTCAGGTCCCTGCACTGCGATACATGCTGGGGGCCAAACAGTGGCTGGCAGCTAACATTGGTGTCCCTGTGACTGAGGGCTGTGCATGACAGTGATGTCATGCGTTTCCGTAGCACAGACGCTGATGTTAGCTGCCAGCCACTGCACACAAGCTACAGAGGAGGACGCCATTCAGCATGGGTGCCAGGGAGAATGAGTAAAATGTCTTTTCTTTTTATTTTTTCATTAGAGACAGAATGAAGACATATTTACCAGGAGGAGATATATACCAGGAGGGGGGAAAAATAAACCAGCATTGGGACATATATACCAGCATGGGGCCCAGGAGGGGACAAATAAAGAGCATGGGAACATATATACCAGCATGGTGCCCAGGAGGGGACAAATAAAGAGCATGGGAACATATATATCAGCATGGGGCCCAGGAGGGGGTCCAATAAACCAGCATGGGGGCATATATATTAGGAGGGGCCCAGAATGGGGGCATATATACCAGGAGGGGGACATATATATACCAGAAGGGGAACATCTATATATTAGGAGGGGGACATATATATCAGGATGGGGACATACAGTATATACCAGGATGGGGAACATATTTACCAGGAAGGAACCTAAGATGGGTGACATATATACCAGGATGGGGGACATATTTACCAGGAAGGAGCCTAGAACGGGGGACATATACTGTATACCAGGATGGGGGGCATATATACCAGAATGGAAAACATATATACTAGGATGGGAAACAAATATACCAGGATTGGGGACATATTTACCAGGATGGGGCCAAGGATTGGGGACATATTTACCAGGATGGGAACATATATACCTGGATGGAAAACATAGATACCAGGATGTGGAACATATTTACCAAGAAGTAGCCCAGAATGGGGGGACATTTGCCAGTTTGGGAGAAATATTTACGAGGATGGGGGACATATGTACCAGGAAGGAGCCAGGTAACCATGGGCACCTAAGCTGCAATGCCCTGCACATGAGGTAAGAGACATAGCTATATCAGGAGAACTATACTACATTTTTAATTGAAGGCATTTGCTAATATTATTATTATTACACCTACTATATATTGTGAGAGGCTCTTGGAGATGGGAATAACCCGTTTAACTTCAGTTTCTGCAGTATAAAGACAACAAATGAGATTCACAGCTTATAATCAGAATAAAAATGGGAGTGCTCTATAATTGTGGAAAATGTGAGAACAGGAAAAAAAGACTCCGCACAATTTGCGCATACCACCATGAATAATGAAAATCAATGAATACAAAAGCACACAATTAAACTGTAAAAAAACACTAATGGCTGCATAATGAATCATTAGCCACCAAAATGTTCAAGCCCATGGGAATAATATCTAACCAGCACAATTCCCTTTGATCCAACCAACTCTTAAGCGGGCTTTAAACACAGTGACATCGCTAGCTAAAGCACTCGGCCCCGTCGGTTGTGCGTTACGGGCAAATCGCTGCCCGTGGCGCACAATATCGCTAACACCCGTCACACAGACTTACATGCCTAGCGACGTTGCTGTGGCCGGCGAACCGCCTCCTTTCTAAGGGGGCGGTTCGCTTGGCGTCACAGCGGCGTCACTAAGCGGCTGCCCAATAGAAGCGGAGGGGCGGAGATGAGCGGCCGTAACATCCCGCCCACCTCCTTCCTTCCTCATTGCTGGCGGCCGCAGGTACGGTGAGGTTCCTCGTTCCTGCGGTGTCACACATAGCGATGTGTGCTGCCGAAGGAACGACCAACAACCTGCGTCCTGCAACAGCAACCATAATTGGGAATAGAACGACCGGTCAACAATCAACGATAAGGTGAGTAATTTTGATCGTTAACGGTCGTTCGTGCGTTTCACATGCAACAACATCGCAAACGAGGCCGGATGTGCGTCACGAATTCCGTGACCCCAACGACATCTCGTTAGCGATGTCGTTGCATGTAAAGCCCGCTTTAATCGATAATTGGCAGCATTTAAGCATAATAGCAATGTCCCAAAAAGTACAGATCTATACAACACAATACAGATCAAGATCTGTTTCCTGGATAAATAATACTGCTGCCAAGAAATGTCAACCTAACACACGGCTCTACACTTGGGACAATTATGAAAGTATTTGGGACCTGTTCCAGCATGGACATGAACTGTAGCTCTTGGAACTTTCATTCTTGAGCCTGGATTGGGTTCGGACTCTAGTTGGTTTACAGCCCTTTGAAAATTGATTGTACCATCTAAAAAAAGCAATTTTGAGGGACTTCCCACGCCTTTCTGTCACTTTTCTAGGGCTTGGTGGCGTGGTGCCACGTGGTATGGTGTTGAGATCCCATACATTCCCTTTGGCTCTCTCTGTTCTGTTATTTGCACACATGGATACATACACAGTCGAACATTTTGGTGGCTGATGTTCCATTATGCAGCCAATAGTGTTTTTATATGGTTTTGTGTGCTTTTATACATGGAGTTGTCCACAAATTCTGCTTACTCCTGTTCTTTTTGCAGTACAAAGGCAGAGATGAGAATCTATAGGCCGCTTTACACGCTACGACATCACTCGAGCGATCTCGTTGGGGTCACGGAATTTGTGACGCACACTCGGCTGCTTTAGCGATCTCGTTGTGTGTCACACCTATGAGCGATTTTGCATCGTCGCAAAAACGTGTAAAATCGGTGACATGGCCCCCTATTCCCAATTATCGTTGCTGCTGCGTGTACGATGTTGTTCGTCGTTCCTGCGGCAGCACACATCGCTACGTGTGACACCGCAGGAACGAGGAACCTCACCTTACCTGCGGCTGCCAGCAATGAGGAAGGATGGAGGTGGGCGGGATGTTCGGCCGGTTCATCTCTGCCCCTCCGCTTCTATTGGGCGCCTGCTTAGTGACGTCGCTGTGACGCCGAACGAACCGCCCCTTTAGAAAGGAAGCGGTTTGCTGGTCCCAGCGACGTCGCTAGGCAGGTAAGTAGTGTGACAAGCCGGCGCGATATTGTGCGCCATGGGCAGCGATTTGCCCATGTCGCACAACTGATGGGGGCGGGTACCCACGCTAGTGATATTGGTAACGATATCGCAGCGTGTAAAGCGGCCTTAAGACTGTGTGCACACAGTGCAGGTGTTTTTTATGCTTTTTGAGTGCAGTTTCATCACAAATCTGCATGCAAATCCTTATACCAGCAAAGTCAATGAGAATCCTGAAGTTTTGTGCACAAGTTGCTTTCCCCCCACATGGAAAAAAATATTCAAAAACGCAGTATTTTTCTGAAAAGAAATGCAGATTTGGTGCAGAAATTTCCGCAATCGTGTACTCAGTGGGAGTGTGCCACACCCGTGGCAGCAGCCAGTGCTGCTTGGATCCAGATCTACGGTACGGCTCGAGGGGTTCTCCGAGCCCGGGGGTCGCGCGGACACTCCGAATAAAGGGGGACGTATTTATACGGGGTTGTTTGCAAAATGTCTGTGACGCTACCCACGGTGTGTGGTGATATGTAGCACCACCGCTGCAGTTGTGGGTCTCCCGGGATGATGGTCTGGCAGCTGGATGTTAACCCCTTCGTGGGTAGGGATGGATGTCCCGGGGCTCAGTGTCTCTATGCTGAGAAGGGTGATTGCAGGGGCCGGCGCACCCGGCCAGGCCAGGGATGTTACTCACGATCAAATAAAGCACACAAGTCTTGAGGTAAACCAAGGTGATGGTGGCCGGCTGCCGCAAACGGGTGTATCTGATCCCACTCCCGGGTTGGTAGTCAAAGTCTCTCTCCTCTGCACTCAGTGTTTCGTAAGTAGGACTTCCCGGTTTGAAACACGGGAGTCTGCTCTCGGTCCTTTGGTTGGGAGCCGTGCCCATCTGACACTGACCCTTGGGACCTACGGGCCCTGGCGGTAGCCCTATCCCTTTCGGTGGGTCTACTTTTCGGGACTTAGGTTGGGACAGGACCTAAAATCCTGCCCTCAATTGGTTTATTAGCTAAGCCGTCGGTGCCGGTCCTGGCTTCAGGGTCCAAGTAACCCCTCTGTGCATACGGTTTTCGGGTCGGTTCTCCGGTGCCGGTACCAGCGGGCTCAAACCCTGTCCCGGTCCACCTCGGATCCACCTAGCTGTCTTCCCGTCACCTGCAGACCCTGGCTACCATCTGCCACCTAGCCAAGGTGTCAGGGCTCCGACCCTGGCACCTGTAAGCTTAGAACCTCCACTCCAACTTGAACCTAAACTTTCTCAAACTGTTTCCCGCCCCGGGCTCTCCAGACCCCTAGGTGGGTGTTTACAACCGCTGGGTCCCGCCCACTGCTGTGTCTGTCCTTCCCTGAGGGGGGTGACTAGGGTTTCAGGTCGACTGTTTTAACCCTGTGTTGGATTGGTGTTATGCGGGGGCCTACATGTACAACTACCTGGTTTTCCAGGGCGCTACATTCCCCCTTGGTTGAATACAGACCGTCCGCGGGCTGTCCGACCACCACCATTTATTATAACTGGAACTGGAGAAAGATAAAAAAGACATAAATACAAGAATAATAACTGTCAATAATTTCTTCCCTTACGGGAGGTACATTTCTTAAATGTTGCACATTTCAACGGAACGGTACGGACCGGGCCACCTTCTTGTTACTCCCACCCAAAGAAACCTGACCCTGCTGCCACCCCTAAGAACTGGGTGACACCCCTTTTCCCAAGTCCAGGAACGGGTCCGGGTGGCGCCCACACGGGCCGTGTAAAAAGTTCCTTACCCGGCAGTCCTTGTCACGGGTTCCCAAGTCCGTGGACCCCTGACCTGGCGAGGGAGGCGGCGTGGCGGATGGGGGCAGACCGGGCCCCTCAGCCTGTTGGGCCGGTCCCAGTTGCACATAGGGGCGTGGGTCGCTTATCTGCCCCACTGAGGTCACCTCCACTTCGCGGGCCCAGATGGCTGCGGCCAGTTCCTGCATCTCGGCCATCCATTTCTTCAGCAAGAAGTTGGCCTGGGCCAGTATTTTTCGGCACATTCGTTCTGTCTGGCCTATGTGACTCAGGGAACGTCATAGACTATGTTTTGATGGGAAAATTTAACCACGCGCTTTACAGTTACTCTCCAAAAAACCTACCTCCATTAAAGTCAATGGAGCTGGAAACTACAGGTCATTAATAGGAGCTCTGATTGGTTGCTATAGGAACGAAGGGCATTGTTAGTATAAGACGCTTATGTGTGAGGTAATATGATATTGGTGGGGAGACGAATAGAGAGAGAGAGACAGAGAAAGAGAGACAGACGGGGAAAGAGACAGACAGACAGAAAAAGAGACAAACTTGGAACTAGACAGATACAGAGATAGAGAGAGACAGACACAAACAGACATATACAGTAGATAGAGAGAGAGACAGACAGAGATAGAGAGATAGACAGAGACAGACAAAGACCAGACAGACAGGGAAAGAGACATACAGACAGGGAAAGATTCATACAGGGAAAGATACAGACAGGTAGAGACAGACAGACAAACAAATAGATAGACAAAGAAACAGACAGAGACAGATAGACACAGACAAAGAGACAGACAGGGAAAGAAATAGAGAGACAGACATGGAAAGAGACAGACACAGGGAAAGTGACAGAGAGACAGACAAAGAGATAGAGAGAGACATACAGAGACTGGAAGAGAAACAGAGAGACAGTTACTATCCCGGGCAACGCCGGGTGCTACAGTTAGTTATGCTATATAAGTGAACAAATATTATATTTCCATTAACCTTTTCCCTTTTATTGGTCACAAAAAAAAGAAAGAAAACTTGTTTCTAAATATATCGTAAAGGCATTTGCACACAAGGCGATTCTGCTGTTTGTGCTTCCTTGTTATCACCATTGTAGTGTGACGCCCTGGACTAGCCAGGTAGTCACAGGTAGGCCCTTGCATAACAACCGTCCCCTAAAAAGGTGTCACCAGCCAACCTTAAAAACTTAGTCACCTCCCTCCAGGTTTGATGGACACACCAGGGGGGTGTGCCCAGGCGGTTGGACACGCCCATCGAGGAGTTCACAGGTCCGGAGGCAGGAAAAACAAGTCAGATTAGTTTGGAAGTTGAAGCCTAGAGGCAGGACTGTGAGTCAGGTCTGCAACACACTGACAGGTGCCGGGGTAGGAGCCCTGGTACCTTTGGCTAGGAGGCATACGGTGGCCTCAGCCTGCAGGAGCCGGGAACACGGCTCGGTGGAACCGTAAGGGACTGGGACAGGGTAGTGGCCCGCTGGTACCGAACCGGGGAACCGACTAGAAACCGGAGCACAAAAGGGGGGTACTCAGACCCTGACATGAGGTCCTGAAACTACCGGACCCCATTAATTAACTGATTGAGGTCTGGACTTTAGGTCCTTTCCCACCCAAGTCCCGACTGAAGACAACAGCTCACCACATAGGCAGAGAGATCCCACGGGCCAGCGTCTGAGGACAAACGGGCTCTCCCGGCATACACAAGCACAAGCTGAAGCACAGGCAGTCCAAAGTACAGTACAAGGTGCAGGAGAAAGGTGGAGACCACCAACCCGAGTGGGGGACCAGATGCAGCCGGCTGCGGGCACCGACCACAATCATCTTGGTTTACCAGAGACTCTTGTGCATCAATCATAGTGAGTACAACTGGGCCCTCAAGCCGCACACCGCCCTGCACAGCCAAGCACCGACATATTATCCCGAACGGGTCCGGGGCCATCACCCACGGAGGGGTTAACACCTTTGCTGCGTAACATCTCCCCCGGGTGCCTAGTAAACAGCAACGGTGGTGTCCACACTCACCATAACCCGTGGGTGGCGTCACGAAGGTAACCAAAACCACGTCTCCGGACGTAAACCTAACCCCTTCAAAGCGCCAGCCCCTTTCAGAGCGAAGTGACCCCGGGTCCGGAGGCACTCGAGCCACCCACCGATGAGCCCGGATCCGAGCGGCTAGGCTGCAGCCGAGCGCGGGGCGGTACAGTAGCAAATTCACTGCCAGCTAAGTAAGAAGTCTATAAGGAGCTGCAGTTTTGCATTGCAAAGATGTGTGGGAAAAAACAGGCCAATGGTGGGAGCAGGTAGAACAAGCACAACTTGTCTGCTACATTATTATTTTATTACTATTTTTATTACATTTGCATCCAACCTGCTCAGTTTTTTCTTCATCCAGGACAACCCTTTTATCTTCCAAATTGCACTTTCGCCCCAACATGTGCAAACAATTACCTTTTATTACCTTGTTTTAAATTTCATATCAGATTAATGTGGAAGAGTTTAGTATAAAATGGGCATAGTCCAGTTTGTACCTAAATGTCTAGTAGAAAAATCAAGCGAATATGTTAGATCAGTTTCAGGACAGGAATACTGATTAATATTGCGCTATTAAAGTGAATCTGTCCCCAGTTTTTTGCCACCTAATCTGAGAGCAGCATAATGTAGAGACAGAGACCCTGATTCCAGTTATGTCACTTACTGGGCTGCTTAGTGTAGTTTTGATAAAATCACTGTTTAATCAGCAGGAGATTATCATTACAGGACTACTTGGCATGCTGCAGGTAGTCCTGCATATTCATGAGCTCTGTATAACGTCTAGATCTACAGCAGAGAAAACATTGATTTTATCAAAATGAGACCAAACAGCCCAGTAAGTGACACATCACTGGAATCAGGGTCTCTGTCTCTATATTATGCTGCTCTCAGATGGGGGAGCAAAAACCTGGTGACAGATTCCCTTTAAGCATGTTTAAAAAGTAATCGGAGACATAGGAAGCTCAGTGTGATTTTTATCCCATGGCTGTATTACTTTGGAACATTTTAGAGACTTGTAGAGGTGTCTGTAACCTAAACAACAAGCAATAAAGGGGTATTCCCATCTCCAAGGTCCTATCACAATAATAAGAATATGTACAATTAAAAATCTAGTATAGTTCTCCTGATATAGTCATGTCTCTTACCTCAGCTTAGGTATCCATGGCTACAACCACGAGCAACTAATTAACTAACTATCACTATATGAGTGGACATAACCACGGATACCTAAGCTGCAATGCCCTGCACATGAGGTAAGAGACAGCTAATCAGGAGAACTATACTACATTTCTAATTGGAGGTATTTGCTAGTATTATTATTACATCTACATATATATATACATATATAGTAGAAAAGTCCTTTAAATTGAAAACAGATTTTTAGAATATTAGCCTTCTTTATCCTGATTTGATGGTTTTGATAGATCGGGGAATCAAGTATTCCATCTTGCCTTTTTATTAAGGCTTCTTTCACATGTCCGTACAAAACACACGTTTTGCACGGTTCGTGGTGTAGGTGCATATGTGTGTCCGTGTGTATGTTAAGTGTATGCTGTCAGTGTGCTCTCCGTGTGACATGAGCATAGCATGAACTATAGCATGAACTTCTATACTCACCTGTCCATGGTGCTGCTGCCTCCGGCGCTGCTGCTACTTCCGGTCCTCGGTGCAGAGAATATTCATGGGTGTAATTGTGACGCCCTGGACCCCAGGGGTCACAGGATAACACACCACACACACACACACACCCTCCCCTGTTCAGGAACACCAGTCAAACAAAACCCTTGTTGCCTCCCTCCAGGGTCTGATGTCCACACCAGGTGGGGCAGAGCCAGGCGGTTGGCCCCACCCACCGAGGAGTTCACAGGCCTGGAGGCGGGAAAGGACAAGCAGATTGGAGTAGAGTGTGGAAGTGAGAGGAGAAAAAGACTGTGTGTGTCTGGGTCGGAGCCCAGGCACCAACAGCAAGGTCGGCAGATGGTGGTGGCCGTCTGCAGGCGTTAGTGGAAGTCTGTGGAACCATAGGACCGGGGTCGGGCGGTGGCCCGCCGGTACCGAACCGGGGATCGGATTAAAGCTAAGCACCAAGGCAGGGTACTCAGACCCCGACTAGGCTCGGAAGCCGCCGTAACGGTCAAATTCTCTGATTGCGGTCTGGACCTCAGAGGTTAATTCCCAACCAAGTCCTGTCAGAAGGCAACAGCCCAACCGGTGCGGATAAGAGCCACCGCCACGGCCAGAGATCCAAGGGCCAGCGCCTGCGGGCAAAACAGGCTCTCCCGACACGTACAAGCGAACCACCCATGGGAATCCATAGGGGTCAAACACTTACACACAGGTGCAGGGAAAGACAGCCACCATCAACCCTCCCGGGGAGAGAGAAGACACCGCAGCCGACTGCGGGCCCCGTCCATCCAGCCGTTTGGTTTACCAGAGACTCTGTCATTGACTACCTGAGTGAGTACACCAGTGCCATCCGGCACAGCGCTGCATCATAACGCTGCCACACTTCCGCGCTGCCTCCCCGCATCGGCACCTGCACCTATCCCGTACTCACCAATCCAACCCACCAACCGGGGCCCCGGGACCAAAAGCCCCTACCCACGGAGGGTCCAACACCTCAGCTGCTCCCCGCCATCGCTCCCGGGAACCCCGTCATCAGCAGCGGTGGTGCCCACCATCACCACAACCCCGTGGGTGGCGTCACAACCGACATCCCACCACCAAACCTCCCCTTTTCACTCGTGGGCAAGGAGGCGCTGCTCGAGCCACCGAGGAGCAGAAGCACCGGACCCGAGCGCCAGCGAACCCCAGACGAGCGGCGTTCCCAGAACCCCTCTCCGCCCGCGACATAATGAGCGGGAGTTGGAAGCAAGTGGCAGCAGGGGTGGCGACATCAGCAGTGGAGACAGGCGAGTATAGAAAAGCATTTTATTTCACAAATACGTGTCATCCGATACGTGTCACTTCAGTGTGGGATCCGTGTGACTCCCGTGCTGCTGGAGAAAAAACGGACATGTCTCCGTCTGTGCGTTCAGGGCCAAGCAGGGTCACACGGTCTGTGTGAAAACATGGACGTGTGTGTAACTCCAGAGAATAACATGGGTACGTGTGACATTCATGTTAAAAACGGATGTCACATGTACCTGAAACACGGACGTCTAAAAGGGGCCTTAAGGGTATATTTGGGACTTTAAAGAAAAAAAAATTGTGCCTAAGCACTAACAGACAGATAGTTGCTACCTACCTGTTGTGCCCGGCACCATTCTTCACCGGCACAAATTGGTCACAGACTCCTGCTGCCAACGATTGTGTAGCTTGTGCTGACATCACAACAACAGAGCGGCGGCTTCTTTTCCACTCTGTTCTGTAGACTGGGTGGGACAGCCGTTGTCATACTGATTAATAGCCGGGTCCCCCAGTTAGGCAGTGGAGAGGCAGCTGTCAATCAGCATAATGTCAGCAGTCCTGCCTTATCTACAGAGCAGAGCAGAAAAGAAACCTCCACTCTATTAATGGAGCCACTGTAGCCCCCGCAGGAATGGTCTGTATCAGCGAAAAACAACGCCGGGCACAACAGACGGTTGGTGGGTACTACCTGCCTGTTATTTCTTAGGCATATTTAATTATTTATTTATTTTTTAAAGTCCCCGATATACCCTCTAAGACCGGAGTCACACTCGCGAGAGACTTGCATCACATCGCATCACCCAGCACAGCCTGCCGCCCTCCGGACAGGAGCGTCTCAGCTGCATAGAAATACATGCAGCCGACCTGCTTCTGTCAGGAGAGTGTGAGGCCGTGACCAGTAATGTGAGTCTCCTGCGAGTGTGACTCCGGTTTAAGGCTGGATTCACATGATGATATGGCATCCGATGCGAGTGCATCAGATGCGGTGAGTCGAGTGTCATGCAACTGTGATGCGATCCGGTCACAGCTGCAGAGGAGAGGGCGGGAGTAATCTCCCTATCTCCTCCATTGTCAGCTGATGTGATTATTGCACTGCACTCAAATGTCATCCAAGTGCAGTCCAATGTTTTTTTTCGCACCCATAGACTTGTATGGGTGCAAGTGACACGGCTCTCGCTGACAAATGCAGCATACTGCGACTTTTCTCTCATCCAGAATCTGAATGAGAAAAAAGCTGACCATCTGCTCTCAGGAGTGGGTGAAAACTGCAGACGTGGTGCCCGTGTTTCTATTATATTACTTGCATTTTTTCAAGTGTTTTTGGAGCTGCTTTTTTTGTCTCTGGCATGTAATATTATGAATAAAGCTGCTTTGTTTTTGATGCTTACTTGTATTTGGTTTTAAGAAACCTTTATTGATGCAGTCATGTGCTGATTACATGTTTTTTGATGCATTTCCTTAGCGGAAAAACACTAAAAATGTAGGTGCATTTTTTTACCTGCAGATTTTCTACATTTAATGCAAGTCTATGGGAAATATCTGGACAGAAAATTAAGTATACTCGCTGGAGAGATTGACATGTTGTGGTTTTGAAACCTGCACCGCAGGTCAGTTTATGCTAAAAGAGTGAAAAAGAAGCACAGCGGGCAGAGAGTTCTATAAATCCCATCAACTTTGCTGGAGCTGTAAAACACTGCATTTTTTTGATCCAGTGAAAATACGCCACTGGACATGACACACGGCTAACACATATGGACAGCACACATGTGTGACGACATGGACTCTCATGGGTTAAAGTTTCTTAACATTCAGCTAGACATGAAAATAGTTTGTTTATAGACTGGGGATAAACCCCTCATTGTTTTTACAAGGCTCTTGTTGACGCATGTAATTGTTTTGGCCACTGGAGCCCAGACACCCAGATAACTCAATTATGCGAAGTTTCCATTGTATTACTAAAGGTACCGTCACACATAACGAGATCGCTAGCGAGATCGCTGCTGAGTCACGGTTTTGGTGATGCAACAGCGATCCCGTTAGCGATCTTGTTATGTGTGACACCTACCAGCGATCAGGCCCCTGCTGTGAGATCGCTAGTCGTTGCAGAATGGTCCAGGCCATTTTCTTCAAAGGCAATGTCCTGCTGGGCAAGACGCATTGCTGTGTTTGACACTGTGTGACAGGTTCACAGAGACTGCTGAGATTGTTATACAGGTCGCTACTGCAACCTTGTTCCTGCATCGCTGGTGAGATCTCACTGTGTGACATCTCACCTGCGACCTCCCAGTGACTTACCTGCGATCCCTATCAGGTCGCATCGTTTTCGGGATCGCTGGTAAGTCGTTGTGTGTGACGGACCTTTAGTGAATTGCTAGATGTGAGGT
Source organism: Anomaloglossus baeobatrachus (assembly GCF_048569485.1). NCBI lineage: Eukaryota > Metazoa > Chordata > Amphibia > Anura > Aromobatidae > Anomaloglossus > Anomaloglossus baeobatrachus. Next base: position 59,059,372 of record NC_134362.1, read on the forward strand.
AACATACCTGTCCCACCCTTGTCTCTGGATATTTAAATATGGCTTGAAATTCAACCAATAAGAGAAACAACCTTGTACAACCAATCCGATAAGGGCACAGTATATCCGAAGATAAGGCTATGGCTATAAAAAGGGACTTCTTTAAGTCACCAGTTGTTGATGGATGATGCATGATCCAGTCTAAGCTCTTAGGAGCTGGCATGGGGATCAGAACCAGGATGCCTTGTGGACTCAGGCTAGGGACTTTGGCTCCGACTAGAGGATCACTTGTCTACATGGCTTCAATCTGAGGACTTTGATTCCGATTGGAGACCATACCTCAGTCTAGGGATTTCGACTCCGGCTGCCAGGATTATATCATCCAGAGACTACTTAAGGAAGAAACCCAGGTTGGGACAAGTGGTCACCTGGCTACAGACTTTGCGGACCTCAGCCAGCTTCCTAAATCTGGCGTTATTCCATTCTCGGTGGGTGCCCGCCAAAAGCGGGGTGCTGCTGGATTGGAGTAAGTAGCCCTGGAACCTCTGAGGCATGGACATTCTGAATCCCTGGTGAGCCAGCGGAAGGGTGAGACTCTGTTGCCTGTTACATTTGTGTGTTTTGCTGGTTCTGTGTTATGTGCCGTTAATTGTTTGGGGATCCATTAAAGTCTTAATATTGTGATTCCCTCACCCTGTGTTGTCTGAGTAGTGTTCGCCCACGGTTAAGGAGGTTGGGCGGTCAGTTGGGATGAGCCCTGGGCCATGCTGCCGTTCTGAAGGCGGGCGGTTCAGCGGACGAGAGCACCCACTGAGCCCCGTGTCTCCACTACATGGATGACACATACAGATGGCACACGCGGCTGACACATACGGACGGCACACACAGCTGACGCATACGGGCGGCACATACAGCTGACACATATGGATGACACATACAGATGGCACACACGGCTGACACATACGGATGGCACACACGGCTGACAAATACGGATGACACATACGGACGGCACGCATGGCTGACACACACGGACGGTGTGTAGACACTGGGGTCAGTGGGTGCTCTCGTCCGCTGGCCCGGCCGCCTCTGAACGCCCGACCTCCTTAACCGTGGGCGGAACACTACTCAGACAACACAGGGTGAGGGAATCACAATATTAAGACTTTATTGGATCCCCAAACATTTAACGGCATATGGCACATAAGCTGCAAAACAACAAAATGTAACCGGCAACAGTTTGCCTCAGAGCTTCCAGGGCTACTTACTCCAATCCAGCAGCACCCTGCTTTCGGCGGGCACCCACCGAGAATGGAATAACGCCAGATTTAGGAAGCTGGCTGAGGACCACAAAGCCTTTAGTCTTGTGACTGGATTGTCCCAAGCTGGATTTCTTCCTTACGTAGTCTTTGATATCTCAGCCGAATCCTTGCATTCAATGCTGAAGTAAATATAGTATTATAATCCAGGTTCAGTTATGGCTTGCCAATCGAATCTGCAGGTCCTAGATTAGTAGCATGTAGCAAGAGTTTACCCAGGCAATGGACAGTTCTCCTTCTTATACCCCTGAGCTCTCCATACAGACCACCGGGGTCTTCACGATTGGTGGATAAGACTGGGCTCTTATTGGCTAGATATCAAGATATCAAGACGTATGCAAAACATCCATAGTAGTAATGGTCTCTGACAGAGATGAGGGAGAAACAGCCAAGCCACATCGCATCCAAATACACATAGCAATACAATGGAGGTTCGCACAATTGATTTGTCTGGGTGTCTGATCCTCTCTGGCCAAGGTAATTACACGAGTCAACAAGAATTTTAACAATAGACTCCTGTCCTGAGACGGAAACAATGAGGGCTTATCCCCAGTCCATAAACAAAATATCTTCATATTCGGCTGAATGTTAAGAAACTTAACTCATGCTAGGCACCCACAGGGTCCATGTCGTCACAGACCGCACACATGGATGACACACACGGACGGCACACATGGATGACACACACGGACGGCACACATGGATGATATACACGGACGACACACGCGGACGACACACGCGGACGACACACACAGATGACTCACATGGTTGTGACACACGGATGAAGCACACGGATGAAGCACACGGATGAAGCACACGGATAGTAGACACAGATGACACATGGATGCCACACACAGATGACCCACACTGATGACACACACGGATGGCACACTGATGACACACACGGGCATACGGATGACACACACGGATGTGTAAAGGAGGACTAAAAGTGAGTACATGACTTCTGTCTTAAGTTCATTGTAGCAGAATTATTTGATCCTTCCTTATATAAGGTTTAATAATTAATTACATTACATTACATTACATACCATCACAAAAACACAAAATAACAAGCCAAACTATTGCACAATATAGAATATAGACACACACAATTCTGACAATGTAGAGTAATAGAAGCGGCCGGTGTGTCAATAAAGCAGTTCTGTGCTCATTACATATACAGTACGTTACATTGTATCCTGAGCAGTCACATCTTACGGGCGGTGGCTGTACAGAGGTCCTATGTACTGGTAACACACAAGTGTATACATTGCTAATATGTCAATATGTCAATGTATGAACAATACGCAGGACACGAGTCAAGCACTCAGATTGTTGTCTCTTCTTGCTATGTTCCAATGGTTAACGCTTGGTGAGTTTTCAACGCTGTGTATTTTACGCTACGTTAAATTACGCAGCATCTTACAGTTCTAGGAAAATGGATGTGATTTATAGAAATCTCCTGCCCATTGTGCTTAATTTTTACAGAGCGTAAACTGACCTGCGGTGGGTTTTTCAACCCATTGACTTCAATTAAAAAACACATGGCACAAAAATGCCCAAAAAAAGCATCAAAAACGTTCCAAAATGCATGCTCTTTTAGGTGCGTTTTTCTGCCAGAACATGCAATTTCTGCAGCGTGCGCACACAGCCTAATCAGGTATAAAACATCTTGAAGAAAAGAAATGAGAAAATGAGTGACTAATGCGGGCTTTACACGAGTCGACCGATCGTGCGATTTCACGATCGATCGTACCCGCCCCCGTTGTTTGTGCGTCACGGGCAAATCTCTGCCCGTGTCACACAAAGTCGTTAACCCCCCATCACAGGACATCCTCTTCCTGAAGGGGGAGGGACGTTCGGCGTCACAGCGACGTCACACAGCCGCCGGCCAATAGAAGCGGAGGGGCGGAGATGAGCGGGACGTAACATCCCGCCCACCTCCTTCCTTCCGCATAACCGGCGGGAGCCGTGGGACGCAGGTAAGCTGTGTTCATCGTTCCTGTGGTGTCACACGGAGCGATCTGTGCTGCCACGGGAACGACGAACAACCTGCACCAGTAAAAATAAACGATATTTTAAAATTAAACGACGAGTTCCCGACTCCCGATTTGAGAGCGATACTGCGTCGCTCGGAGGTGTCACACGAGACGACGTCGTGTACGATGCCGGATGTGCGTCACGAAAACCGTGACCCCGACGATGCATCGCACAATCGGTCATCTCCTGTAAAGCCCGCATAATTCTCAATAAATGTGTTTTGGTTTTTCTCTCTCTGAGATATAGTGTTGGTTTGGGATATTATTCTGTTTTCTTTATGTATTTTTTTTCTTAAGTCATGTTTGTTAAAATTAGTAATTTAATAATAATGATGATGATGATGATGATGATGATGATGATGATGATGATGAAAAATAAATAATAATAATAATAATAAAATATTATTTTAATATAAAAAGCAATGTACTGTTCTCTTCTAATATTTAGAAACTTAACTTATCCTTGTCATAAGGAATGGAAAAAATGGGGAGAGTTGCTTAGGGTGTAGAGCTTTTACAATGTTGAGGCAAACAAGTAAAAAAGCACTCAGATATTTTCCATGGTTTCTTAAAATAAAAAAATATATATTATACACACATGCACACACATATATATATACAGTGCCTACAAGTAGTATTCAACCCCCTGCAGATTTAGCAGGTTTACACATTCGGAATTAACTTGGCATTGTGACATTTGGACTGTAGATCAGCCTGGAAGTGTGAAATGCACTGCAGCAAAAAAGAATGTTATTTCTTTTTTTATTTATTTTTTTTTAAATTGTGAAAGGTTTTTTCAGAGGGTCATTTATTATTCAACCCCTCAAACCACCAGAATTCTGTTTGGTTCCCCTAAAGTATTAAGAAGTATTTCAGGCACAAAGAACAATGAGCTTCACATGTTTGGATTAATTATCTCTTTTTCCAGCCTTTTCTGACTAATTAAGACCCTCCCCAAACTTGTGAACAGCACTCATACTTGGTCAACATGGGAAAGACAAAGAAGCATTCCAAGGCCATCAGAGACAAGATCGTGGAGGGTCACAAGGCTGGCAAGGGGTACAAAACCCTTTCCAAGGAGTTGGGCCTACCTGTCTCCACTGTTGGGAGCATCATCCGGAAGTGGAAGGCTTATGGAACTATTGTTAACCTTTCACGGGCTGGACAGCCTTTGAAAGTTTCCACCCGTGCCGAGGCCAGGCTTGTCCGAAGAGTCAAGGCTAACCCAAGGACAACAAGGAAGGAGCTCCGGGAAGATCTCATGGCAGTGGGGACATTGGTTTCAGTCAATACCATAAGTAACGTACTGCACCGCAATGGTCTCCGTTCCAGACGAGCCCGTAAGGTACCTTTACTTTCAAAGAGTCATGTCAAGGCTCATCTACAGTTTGCTCATGATCACTTGGAGGACTCTGAGACAGACTGGTTCAAGGTTCTCTGGTCTGATGAGACCAAGATCGAGATCTTTGGTGCCAACCACACACGTGACGTTTGGAGACTGGATGGCACTGCATACGACCCCAAGAATACCATCCCTACATTCAAGCATGGTGGTGGCAGCATCATGCTGTGGGGCTGTTTCTCAGCCAAGGGGCCTGGCCATCTGGACCGCATCCATGGGAAGATGGATAGCACGGCCTACCTGGAGATTTTGTCCAAGAACCTCCGCTCCTCCATCAAGGATCTTAAGATGGGTCATCATTTCATCTTCCAACAAGACAACGACCCAAAGCACACAGCCAAGAAAACCAAGGCCTGGTTCAAGAGGGAAAAAATCAAGGTGTTGCAGTGGCCTAGTCAGTCTCCTGACCTTAACCCAATTGAAAACTTGTGGAAGGAGCTCAAGATTAAAGTCCACATGAGACACCCAAAGAACCTAGATAACTTGGAGAAGATCTGCATGGAGGAGTGGGCCAAGGTACCTCCAGAGACCTGTGCCGGCCTGATCAGGTCTTATAAAAGACGATTATTAGCTGTAATTGCAAACAAGGGTTATTCCACAAAATATTAAACCTAGGGGTTGAATAATAATTGACCCACACTTTTATGTTGAAAATTTATTAAAATTTAACTGAGCAACATAACTTGTTGGTTTGTAAGATTTATGCATCTGTTAATAAATCCTGCTCTTGTTTGAAGTTTGCAGGCTCTAACTTATTTGCATCTTATCAAACCTGCTAAATCTGCAGGGGGTTGAATACTACTTGTAGGCACTGTACATAGACATACATGTGTGTGTGTGTCTATATATGTATGTGTGTGTGTCTATATATGTATGTGTGTGTGTATATATACATACTGTATATATACACATACATATACACATCGTATATATATATATAAAAAATATATATATATGTATATATACAATGTGTATATGTATGTGTATACATATATATGTGTGTGTTTGTGTATATATATATATATATATATATATATATATATATACATACATATACATCAAGACTCACATATACACATTGTATATACTGTATATATATATATATATATATATATATATAATGTGTATATATGTGTGTGTGTGTGTGTGTGTGTGTGTGTGTGTATATATATATATACTGCTTTATGTCAGATTTTTCTGCAATAGATTAGAATTACAGGTCGCTGAGCACTTAGTAGATGTCACTAAAGTGTCCCAATGTCTAGAGTTGATATTTGTATTTTTAACTTTTTAAATTATTATTATTATTATTATTACTAATTTAATCATGAAATAAAAAATGAATATATAAATATATTTTTTTAAATATTAAATGCTGTCCCTTTTTAGTATCATAAAGGGACAAAAATATCAACATTTTGTAATTACTCTTAATCCATCCTGAAAACATTTTTAAAATTCTGACATCGTGTGGGGAAAAAAATTATAATTTTATTTATTGGAAAGCCAATAAAAAACACAGATTGAGACACCAGGACATCTTCTCCATCGCATGTAATGTTCTAACTATCATTAACAAATAAATAATACACTATGTAAAAGTTGATGATAATCCATGAAATTAAGAAATTCAAATTTGGTGTTTGTTAAGCAAAGACAAGTTATTGTCTGTATGATAGATAGTTAATCTGTAGGGGTTTTTTTTAGATATTAGCAATGCCAATATTGTATTACATCAAATGATTAATAAATAAAACAATCAAAGAATCCTCAAAAGAAATGTAAAATAAGTTAAGTATGAATCCAATTGAAGTGTCTGAAAATTCCATCAATTTAGAATTATTGATACATTGTGATTGTCTATGGAGTGTATAATAACAGGAGCACATACCTGTATGTCAGACCCTGTAGCTGAATGAATAGTGACACAGGTAAGCAAGAAGAAACTAGCTCCACAGGACGTAAAGGAGGAAATGCTCAGATAGAAGGTGTTTAACCATTCAAGCCAAGCCTGCAGACACCCAGGTACACTGGTTGGAGAGGTTTCCAGAATTGCATTATTCACCCCCCCCATCATTACCTTGTTACAATCCTCAGGAATTAATTACACTATGATAATAAAAATACATCTGTGTGATTATAAAAGGAGTGGATCTAGGTCACTGCAGGTGTAGCAGCGCTGAAAGTTTCATTTAACTGTTATGAAAGACGTTTAATTATGATAGTTGGAATAATGGAGATAACTCCAAAACTTCAATACTCCTGAAGAAGAGCTTCAATAACTGGTATCACGGTCCTGGACAGCGACGCAACATAATAACTGCTCTTATTTATGGATTTTCATATGGTGGCATCAATAATAATTGGCAATTGGCTGTTAAAGTCAAGCAACATGGACCCCTGGAGCCAAAAATTAAAAGTATGTATAGTAAGTATATTGTACATTTTATTCTTTGTTTAACAGATTCTTATAAATCCCTTTTCCCACAATGAGATATTTGATGTTGCAGAATTTCCGTTTTTGCTGCTATTCTTTAGATTACTTGCATTCTTTCATTGTGTTTTTGTGTGCGGTTTTGTCCCATTTTTGACAGTTTTTGTCTTTTTTCGGTGTTTTATAAACAAAGTTTTTGATATTTCTGGTATTTGGATTTTGGCAAAACTTTATTGATAGACTTGGGTGCAGATTAATTGAGTTTTTGATGGAAACGGATTACAAACTTGTACGTTTTTTACTTGCGGATTTTGCAAGTTTATAGGGAAAATCAGCACAGAGAATAAAGCATACCAGATTTAAAAAATGCACCGCAGGTCAGTTTACACTTAGTAAAGAAAAAGCACCAAGGGCAAGAGATTTCCAAAAATCACACTGACTTTGCTGGAACTAAAAGATGCTGCGTTTGTGAAGTAGCAAAAAATACATGGTGTCAAAAAACCTCACCAAAAGCTCATTATCTGGACTTTGAGTCATAAGGTTGAAATATTAATATCATCATGGGAACGCAGCCTGATACCTTGACTTTTGAGTCAAAGGTTGCATAATGCATATCAATCACTCTTTGGTAGATTATTTTTTTATACCTAGGATTGTTTTCTGGGATCTATCTTGTGTTGGTCTTTTGTTTATGGATGTAGACCCCAACATGTTCCCATAACAAATGTTGATACAAGGCACAAATCATTTAGTCATTGTGTTTTTTAGATGGCAGGTTGGTCTGGTCCTATTACATCCAAATAGTTTTTCATCGTGAAAGAAGATGCTGCCATGATTTTTTTGTCAGTTGGATTGATTTTTCCATGCTATAATGAATAGTTCTGCATCTTTTTTAGACTAATTTGTCCATAGTGGATGAGCGTTGTACCATGAGACTCCTTATTTTTATATATATATATATATATATATATATATATATATATATATATATATATATCTAATATATAAAGCTGAATGTGTGTGTGTATGTGTGTGTGTGTGTGTCCGGGATTGGCATCCGTACCGTCGCAGCTACAGCCACAAAATTTTGCACACTCACACGTCTGGACACCGAGAGCGTCATAGGCTATGTTTTGAGGGGAAATTTTAACCCCGCGCTTTACAGTTATTCGCCAAAAAACCTGCCTCCATTAAAGCGAATGGAGCTGGGAGTTACAGTGCAGCCAGAACTTCAGAAGAATGCGCAGCCACGCCCTTATATGGAATGTTGGCGTGTCACAATGCAGCCAGGGAAAGAGACAGACAGGGAAAGAGGCAGACACAGACAGAGTAAGAAACAAACATAGACAAGGTAAGAGACAGACACAGACACAGACAAAGAGACAGACACAAAGACAGACACAGACAAAGAGACAGACTGACAGGGAAAGTGACAGACAGGGAAAGGACAGACAGGGAAAGTGACAGACAGGGAAAGTGACAGACAGGGAAAGTGAAAGAGATAGATAGACAGGGAAAGAGATAGATAGACACACAGGGAAAGAGATTGAGACAGACGGAGAAAGAGATTGAGACAGACGGAGAAAGAGACAGACAGGGAAAGAGACAGACAGACAAAGAGATAGAGAGAGAGAGAGACAGAGAGATATATACAGAGGGGAAGACAGACAGAGAATGGGAGAGAAACAGAGAGACAGTTACTATCCCGGGCAGTGCCGGGTGCTATGTTGTGAGGCGAAATTTTAACCCCGCGCATTCCAATTTACCAATCAATTTTGCCCCTATCTACATAATGGGGAAAAAGTGAAACGAAAAGTGTTGGGGGCAAATTGACAGCTGCCAGATGTGAACAAGGAGGACTTAAAGAATGAGAGCGATGGCGCCAAAGAGTATATACCGTACAGTTGCTAAGGTGGGGCCCCGACATGGGATACTCACCACACTCGGGGATATGAACACACACACACAATGCGCCACACACTACCACGTGTTTGAACACATATACAACCCTCAGCACACATCTCACCACACATACACCAACCTCGCCACATAATCGCCCTAAACACACACAAGTCTGGTATTATCCTTCAAAAATAAAAATCTGATTAATAAGCAGCCAAACTACAAGAACAATAAATGCACAATATAGGAAATACGGCAGCTGTCAGTCACATGACCTATTTTGTGTATGTGTGAGCTAATATATACTGTCAGGGGGAGGGCTTTCTGTTGCCTGGAGATTTATCAGGCTGCCAATAGCAACCAATCACAGCGTAGCTTCTATTTTGCTACAGTTAATTAATCTGAGCTGGGATTGGTTAATATAGGCAACAATTTAATAATTACATTTCTATCTATTTGTTTTGTGTTTTTTTGTGTGCAGAATACATTTTTTGTTAATACATTCTATTTTGTTAACAGCAGTTATTAACCAGGGCGAACACGGGTAGTACAGCTAGTATATATATATATATATATATATATATATGTATATACTGTATATATTGATGAGTGTATGTGTGTGTGCGTGTGTGTGTGGGTGTATGTCAGCTAAAGGAATTCTCACTGTCGCATATACAATTACAAAATTTTGCACAGACACTCCATTTGACTCAGGGGACGTCATAGATTATGTTTTGAGGGAAAAAAAATTTAGCCGTGCTTTACAGTTATTTCCCAAAAAACCTGCCTCCATTAAAGTCAATAGAGCTGGGAGCCACCGTGCAGCCAGAACTTCAGAAGAATGCTCTATACAGCCGGGGAAAGAGACAGACAGAGACAGACAGATAGGGAAAGAGACAGAAAAAGAGACAGACAGGGAAAGAGACAGACAGACAGAGACAGACAGAGACAGACAGACAAAGAGACAGACAAAGAAACAGACACAGATAGACACAGACAAAAAGACAGGGAAAAACAAAGACAGACAAAGAGACAGACAAGAGACTGGGAGAAAAACAGAGAGACAGTCACTATGCCGGGCAACGCTGTGGTTTTTGTCCTATGGCTCTACATGCCATTTTAGTCCTGATACTTATATTAGTTCCAAACTGTAAAAGTGATTAACGGGAACCTATTAGGTCTAATATGCACCCAGAACCACGAGTAGTTCTTGGTACATATTGCTAATCCCTACCTAGCCGTCCCTGTATACACTAGTATAGATAAAGAAATCTTTAGAAAAAGTATTTGTAAAGATTGTATATTATATGCTAGTGGGGCCAGGGACTAGTAACAAGGGTGTTACATCCCTTGGCTAGTTTGCCCACATAGCATGTTAGCATTCCCCTGTTATCATGCTAATGAATACGCAGCGACACCGCACATACCTCACCGTTCATGGCGGCCGGCGGAAGATGGATGCGCACTGCGCATGATTCAGAGTCCTCAGTACTTCCGGTCATTCGGACTATACATCACTGAAGCCGGGAAGCTTACACCCGGCATCAGTTTAGTGTGCATGATCGGAAGTGCTAAAACTCCTTATCATGCCCAGTGTGCATCCATCCTCCGCCGGCATCCATCAGGAGTGCGGCATTGCTGCGCATTTATTAGTGTGGTGATCCTGAGGCTTCAGTCGCCAGAGAGGTGCTGCACCTCATCCAGAGGTGTGGTATTTCATCCTGGGTATGGAGGAGGTCACCAACGGTTCATACAAAGCACAACACCCTCACTCAGTAACACCCTCATTAGACATGGCAAGGGCGTGATTATACCCGAAGACAGGCTGGGGCGGTGGAGTCTTTTGAGTGGGAACATTCAGACAGTGTGAAGTGTGGAGAGAGAAGAAAAGGAGAGGAGAAGTGGAGGAGCGAAGACCCATGGCCTGGAGCTGGTACCGCTCTGCCCGGGCACAGACAGAAGGGGTCCTAGAAACCATGGGAGTGCCATAACCTCCCTTGACCTTGTTCCACATATAATCTAAATGTAGAAGGACTTGGCCGCAACATGGGGACTGGTCCTAAGACTAGAGGAGAAGAACTACGTACTCTACTAGTAAAACCAGCGGCTGAGGTGACTGCAAGCACCAAAGCCATACCTCTACAAGAATTCGCTGGAAAGTGACCCAAAAGGACCAAGGGATAGAGCTTTACGCCACCCAAAAGGGTCCACGCGCACTGGCACAGGGTTCGTGAGTGAGGGCGCAAGGCAGGAGGTCGAAGCAAGCGCAGGAAGAGGACCGGGGAAGGTACACATAAAAAAGGTACACCGGACTACCCGGGATCAGCTGGAGCCCTTCACAGTGAAACCCGGCACTCCAAAAGCGGACACTGACATGTCGTGTTACCTTGGAACCTGCTACAGTGAGTAAAAACTTTGAGACTGCATTCCTGTGTCGCTCCATTATTTGCCTGCGCCTCCCGCCCGGCAACCCCTGCCATTGACTACTACTACCCCCATCTGCCCTGGGGCCTAGTTCTACCTGTGGAGAGCTGCACCATCTAAGCTGCGTCACCATCTGCCCCAGAGGTCCCCATCCCGCAGCGGCAGCACCTAACTTGCCGCATACCATAGGTGGCGTCACGAATAAACTGTCATCATCCCCTTCAAATTTATTAAACGACACCGCCGGGGTCACGGAGCTGGGCCATGCCATCGCGGCGCCCCAGGAGCAGCACTGCTGCCCGGTAATGAATCACCCCAGGGCCCCGGTGTGGGCATGTCATTAGCATGTTAGTATGCCCACAGGGGAATGCTAACATGCTATGTGGGCCGACTAGCCAAGGGAACTAACACCCTTGCGACTAGTCCCTGGCCTCGTTAGCATATAATAAACGATCTTTAGAAATACTTTTTCTATAGATCGCTTTATCTATGCTAGTGTATACAGGGATGATTAGGCAGGGATTAGCAATATATACCCAGAACAGCTCGTGGTTCTGGGTGGGGTGCATATGGGACCTAACAGGTTCCCTTTAAGTATAAAAACATTAGTCTGAAGCAATATGCAGTCTATGGCCCTAATTCATCATTGCCGTTACACCAGTTTTTGTTAGTATTGTATGTTTTGTGCCTTTTTTTGTTTGCACCCAATTCATTATTCTATTTGCGCCTTTTTTGAAGTATATTTCATTTGTTTGCCTGTTTTTTCCTTTGTTTTCCACTTTGTGGGCAGAGTATTAATTCCGGAAATGGGAACTTCTTAAAAAGTCCGAACATTTGGCTCAACTTCATCCAGTTTCTCCTCCTACACCCCCGGCGTATTTTTGCTCAATTTTTGATACTTTTGGTGCCATAAGTCAAGGCAAAAATAAAGCCCTTTTCAACTTTGCACCAAATTCATCAGTCTCGTGCCTCGTCTTGATGAATTTGATGCCAAAACCTGCAACTGATATCAGAAGAGAAAAACGGGAAGTGATTTTAACAAATGCAAAAGTTGAATCTGGGTCATTGGTTGCAAATTGTTACATATATAATAATATTTTTTCACTTATATAGCACCATTAATTCCACAGCGCTTTACATACATTGGCATCACTGTCCTTATTGGGGCTCACAATTTAAGTTCCCTATCTGTATGTCTTTGGAGTGTGGGAGGAAACCAAAACCAGAGATTCCGGAGGAAACCCACGCAAACACGGGGAGAACATACAGACTCCTTGTAGATGTTGTCCTTGGTGGGATTTGAACCCAACTCCCCAGCACCGCAAGACTGTAGTGCTAACTACTGAGCCACCATGCAGCCCATATCCAATGACCCTGATTAATGATTTCTGGGGTGGGGGGTTTTAAGCCACTGTCCTTTTTTGTGTTTTGGTATTATTTGCCACTTTTGGCGCTAAATTCAACAAAAAGGGCACCCGCGATTCATCAATTTGGCGCAAAGTAAAAAATTAGCTTTCTTTATGTGTTGAATGTTTTTTGCGACTTTTGGTGCACATTGCCACCAAATATCTGCAAACATATTGGTATGCTCAGAAACACACCTCGAGGGGACTAGAGTGGACTTGTGAGAATTTTTGGAAATTTTAAAAAATGTTACAATTGATTAATCAGGTGAAAATATCTGAATTTGCTAAACTCTACCCACAAAGCAGGATAGAAGACAGAAACACGAGAGCGCATATAAAACACATTTCAAAAATGGCACAAATAAAATAATGAATTGGATGCAAAAAAGGCGCAAAACATCCAAAAGCAGGCGCAAAGGCAATGATGAATCAGAAGCCAATGTATCTAGATACTCATCTATCTTGGTTATCCAGGTTTCTGGAGTAATTTTCTTAGTATTCTATTAGTAGCTTTAGTATTTGCGCCTTATTCTCTACGTTTTACACCACTTTTTAGTTGTTTTTCATTTTTACGTCTTTCTTTTTTATGTTCTCTTGATAACTTTGCATATCAAAGTTGTTTCAGGCCAATTCTTGAAATGTATATTTCACCAAATATCACTTTTTTGGGGTGAGGGGAAGAGGGAGATGGTCGCATCTTACAGGAGTTTTCAATTTGGCGCATTTTTTCGACTTTTTAAAGTATTTGCAAGTATCGGTGATGAAACATTGCAAAAACTAATTAAAAAGGAAGATGTGGCATTTTTGATTTTGCAATAAAGTCCTGAACGGGGTGAGATATTTTGAAGAACCTGGCACAAAAAAATGTCAGTGAAAACCGCAATATAAAAAAAGCAAAGAGAAAATGATGAATCGGGTCTATTGCCTTTATGTTGTTTGTTTTACAGTGTATATACTTAAATGGAAACTGTCTCCGGGTTTGCTAAATATAAAGTATAGCCACCACCTTTAGGGCCACTTTTACAGCATTCTTTTACGTTGTTGTATGTATGTCACCAATCCCCTTTTCATTATACCTTTTATTATACCCATAGACGGCGTGGTCTTGTCTTGATATAATAGATTCTTTCTTCCTACAGTCCCCATCCTCCTTTCCATCTTACGAGCATTGAGTTAGGCCTCGCTCAACTAGTCGAATTGTGGCCTGGGAGTCTGCATATCTCATATACTCGGCCACGTGACCGCCATTCCCGGCTCTGACACCAGAAAATCCTCACCGCGTACGGGTTCACAAGTCTGCAGTCACATAGTGACACCTAGAGTGACTGCAGACTTATTGATCTAGGCTAGACAACCCCATTAAAGTGAAGCTGTCACCAGATTTATCCCCTATAAGCTGTGGCCAGCACTAGTGGGCTCTTATATACAGCTTTCCAGAAAACTGTATATAAGAGCCCAAGCCGCTGTGTAGAACATAAAAATCACTTTATAATACTCACCTACGGGTCGAATGGGTATCTCCGTTCTCCAGTACCGGTGGGGCCTCCTCTTTCGGCCATCTTTGTCCTCCTTCTTCTGAAGCCTGGGTGCATGACGCATCCTACGTCATCCACACTAGCCAACATTGAGGTCCAGCACAGGCGCACTTTGATCTGCCCATTAGAGGGCAGATCAAAGTATTGTAGCGCGCTTGCGCGCGACCTGAATGAATGATGTGGATTTTGTGGACTATGCGGTTACACAGCGACTTTTGATGCATAATATTTACACAGCCAGACCAAAGAAAATGGTAGCACCGAGCAATCTATACTAGATCTATACTAGATCTATACTAGATCACTGAGTTCATTGTTCTCTGTGGTGCAAGTGTCGCGGGCGGAGGGGCCGCGCTCGCTATGCTCGGGTCCACGGCTGCTGCTGCTGCTCGGTGGCTCGAGCGTTGGGCCGGACCCGGGGACTCGAGCAGCGCTCCTCGCCCATGAGTGAAAAGGGGGTGGTTTGTTTTGGGAGATAGTTCGTGACGCCACTCACGAGTCGTGGTGATAATGGGCACCACCGCTGCTGGTGACGGGGATCCCGTGAGCGATGGTAGGGAGCAGCTAGGATGTTGTCCCCTCCGTGGGTAGGGGTTGGTGATCCCTGGGCCCGGTTGTGGAACGGGGAGACTGGATGGCTGGGTTGCAGGGGCAGCGCGGCGCGGTGCCGGATGGCACTGTGGTACTTACTCAGGCACAAATTCACAGAGTCTCTGGTAAACCAAACGGCTGGATGGACGGGTCCTGCATCCAGCTGCAGTATCTTTGTTCTCCCCGGATAGGTTGATGGTGGCTGTCTTTCCCTGCACCTGTGTAGAATGTGTTGACTCCGATTGTTTCCCAACGGTAGTCCGCTCCCCGGCGTATAGGTACCGAAGGAGCTCGTTTTGCCCTCAGGCACTGGCCCTTGGATCTCTAGCCAGTGGCGGTGGCTGTGCATCCTCACAGTGTGGACTGTTGCCTTCTGTCGGGTCTTGGGTGTTAGGAAACCCCTAGGGTTCCGGTCACTTTCGGATTTGACCGTTGTCGGCGGCTCCAAGCCTAGTCGGGGTCCGATAGCCCTGCCTTTGTGCTTAGCTTCACTCCGCTGCCCGGTTCGGTACCGGCGGGCCACCACCCGACCCCGGTCCTACGGTTCTGAAGAGATCCTCTAACTCCTGCAAACGGCCACCACCGTCTGCCGACCTTGCTGACATTGCCTGGGCTCCGACCCAGACACTCACAGTTTCTGTCCTCTCACTTTCACCTCCAAAACAAGTCTGTTACTTTTCCTGCCTCCAGACCTGTGAACTCCTCGGTGGGTGGGGCCAACCGCCTGGCTCCACCCCACCTGGTGTGGACATCAGACCCTGGAGCGAGGCAACAAGACAGACAAAGAGGCAGACACAGACAGGGTAAGAAACAGACATAGACAGGGTAAGAGACAGACACTAAGAGAGACAGACACAGACAAAAAGACAGACTGACAGGGAAAGAGACAGACAGGGAAAGAGAGGGAAAGAGAGAGACAGGTTAAGAGACAGACACAGACAGGTAAAGAGATAGACACAGACAAAGAGACAGAGACAGACACAGGGAAACAGACAGCCAGGGAAAGAGAGGGAAAGAGAGGGACAAAGACAGACAGGGTAAGAGACAGACAAGGACAGGTAAAGAGATAAACAAAGAGACAGACACAGGGAAAGAGACAGAGGGAAAGAGACAGACAGGGAAAGAGAGGGAAAGAGACAGACAGGGAAAGAGAGGGAAAGAGACAGACAGGGAAAGTGACAGAGATAGATAGACAGACAACGAAAGAGATTGAGACAGATGTAGAAAGAGACAGAGACAGTCAGAGACAGACAGAGAAAGAGACAGACAGACAAAGAGATAGAGAGAGAGACAGGGAGATATATACAGAGGGGAAGACAGACAGAGAATGGGAAAGAAACAGAGAGACAGTTACTATCCCGGGCATTAATATATTCTATTTATACATTCTATTTTGTTAACAACAGTTATTAACCCGGGCGTGTGTATGAATGTGTGTATGTGTGTATGTATGTATGTCCGGGATTTGCATCTGCACCGTCGCAGCTACAGCCACAAAATTTTACACACTCACACGTCTGGACCCCGAGAGCGTCATAGGCTATGTTGTGAGGTGAAATTTTAACCCCGCGCGTTCCAATTTACCAATCAATTTTGCCCCTATCTACATAATGGGGAAAAAGTGAAACGAAAAGTGTTGGGGGCAAATCGCGCGTTCCAATTTACCAATCAATTTTGTTCCTATCTACATAATTGGGAAAAAGTGAAACGAAAAGTGTTGGGGGCAAATTGTCAGCTGCCAGATGTGAACAAGGGGGACTTAAAGAATGAGAGCGATGGCGCCAAAGAGTATATACCGTACAGTTGCTAAGGTGGGGCCCCGACATGGGATACTCACCACATTCGGGGATATGAACACACACACAAAATGCACCACACACTACCATGTGCTTGAACACATATACCACCCTCAGCATACATTTTTGTTAATACATTCTATTTTGTTAACAGCAGTTATTAGCCCGGGCGAAGCCGGGTAGTACAGCTAGTAGGTAAATAAAGTATGTTATGCAGTCATCACATCAGACTTTGCTTATGAGTTTCAAACAATAACTGATAAAACGGAAAGAGGAGAAGTTAGAAAAGAAAGAAAAGAGTAGAAAAAAAGAGAGTAGAAAAAAAGAGTAGAAAAAAGAGACAGGGTGGATCAAGAGGGAGATGAGGGGAAGGGCTGGAGACTAGGTGACTATCTCATGATTTTAGCATGGCTGTGACTCTACAGGGCCAGTGCATATATGTTGTTTCCGAGGTTAGGTCCTTGCGGACGAGCTTGTTCGGTCGTGCCTTGTTCCGGAGGTCACACCATTATATCTTGATGTTGTTACCTCCGGGACACCGCCAGTGCTAGTTCCTACTCTGTAGCATGCAACTGATTCCTGTGAGTGTACTCTGATCAAGTCCTGCTACCCAGTACCGTTCTCGCTGACCTTTGTCCCTCCTGCCCAGCCTAACCTTCCTGCCCCCTTGACTCCGGTCCTGTTCCATGTCCTCACCTCCACTCCCTCCTCTGTGCGTACTTGTTCTCCCTGACCTCCATCCCTCCTGCCCAGTCTATCATCCCTGTCCTCCTGATCCCGGTCCCGTTCAATGTCCCAACCTCCGCTCCCTACCCTGTGCTTACTTGTTCTCCCGGTCTCCGACCTCGGTTTTGTTCTTTGACTTTGGCTTGCTTACCCCTTGGTACAGATGTGACATCCCGGCATAGACCTTGGCTGATTGACTATCCCTGCGCTTTTATTAGCGACCTCTAGTTTCCCTATGTCTTTCTGCACTCAGGAGATCTTTCTCTACCTGAGTCCCAGCACCCCCTAGTGGTAGCTTTACACCCAGCCCCGTCAGGTAAGCCAATCAGCAAACTGAGGGACATCCTTAAAGGATGACCGGGAGAACCAGATTTTGGCATGCCGGTCCCAGGAGTCATAGTCGTGTGTCATAAGGGACTCCATTTACTCCAGGTGGTTCAGTTCCACAGGCCGCTGTGAAGAAGAACCTCAAAACATCTGTCTTAATGGCTGACATACTACCCGGTAAGAGGGAGAAGAGAGCAAGCTAGGGAGTCAGTACAAGGCTAGTAGAGTCAAAGATAACTCGGGCACACAGAAAAAGTTAAGAGTCTGAGACAAGATGGTATTTGAACTACAGTTCGCTTGTTTTTTATTGATGCAAAGGTCCAAAAAATTAAATCTGACGTGTCGGCCTTCACATATAGGCCTTCCTCAGAGATAGTCTATGATATAAATTTACAGAAAAGAAAACCAAATTATTACATATACAAAGGGATGTTTATATCATATACGTTGTGGTATAAAAATATACCATTCAAAAAGAAAAGAAAATATAGACTAACATCAACAAGCTTATAGACACTGATACTTGATTCACATTGAAAAATTGAAAACAGAGCACAATATATCATAATGATCCATTTATGAAACAGTATCCTCTAGAGGAGGCTTAGGACACTCTATAGGAGGACCACCCTAAATGAGATCATTACAAATACATAGGACATACCTATATGGTTGTGGAAGAAACAATATGCATTCAAGTAGCTACTCAAATATGCGAGATCTTCATGATACTAAGAATGCCTAAAATAGATAGATATACAAATAATAGGTCCGGCCACAAATGAAGAGATTTAGTAGAATGAAAGATGCAGGAAGCGTAATGAATGAAATGAAAGGACCTAAGGGGTTATAGAGGAAAATGGAGAAGAATAGAGTATGAGCAAGACAAAGAAAAATCCCATAGGGGATTGCAGCCAGTATGAAAGAAAGATGTAGAACAGTCTGTACCTTGTAATGGAGAAACTCCTGTGTGATAGTCAGTACCCGTGTGAATTCCTGCAGTGCACGTGGAAGTGAGGGGTG
Source organism: Anomaloglossus baeobatrachus (assembly GCF_048569485.1). Taxonomy (NCBI): domain Eukaryota; kingdom Metazoa; phylum Chordata; class Amphibia; order Anura; family Aromobatidae; genus Anomaloglossus; species Anomaloglossus baeobatrachus. The sequence continues at coordinate 59,078,272 of NC_134362.1, forward strand.
AGACCTTTTTCAAGGTGCCTAATTGCTTAAGTGAATCTATCCAACTAGGAACACCTGTCAGTAGAACACAGGGCCAGACCGTGGCACGCAAGCCGCCCATGCGCGGAAGAACCATAAAAGTCACTCGGCGCATGCGCCGGCAGCGGCCACAGCCGGTCCGTGTGCGTGAATGTCAGCTGGGGCGAAGCGCACATGTGATCCGGAAGTAAAGGTGTTGAACCGCAAAGGGGTAATCGTGGAACGCACGATCGCCCATGCGCAGAAGGGCCAACAGGCCGATCGGCGCATGCGCAAGCGGCGGTCACGATATGTGAGTGATAGGTGGGAGGAGTGGGCCAGGCGCGTGCGCAGACCGGCCGGTGGTGCGGCCGAGACCGCGCACGCGCGGGCACACTGACGTCCAGGAGATGCTGGTGAACGCTGCCGACAGGAAATTCAGTGCCGTGACGGAACCGTGAGAGAACTACAGCACCTGAAAAATAAAAAGAAGAAACATTTAGTGATCAATGAGAACCTGTATAGGACATATGGAGAGACATGTAGAAAAGAACGTGATACAAATTGGTAAATAAAAGGGAGAATACAGGCTAGAATAAACTGTACATAAGGGAAAAGGAGAGCAGAGGAGAAAAAGGACAAGGAAATGAGAGTAAATGGACATAATAGAAAGACTAGATAAAAAATTAGAAGAGCAGACTAGATATAGAGAGAGAAGGTACAAGAAACATGTAAAGTTTAATAAAAAATTTCAGACATTGGCTCCCAGGTGAAGCAAAAACGACAGATGACATTACAGACAGCCCGTACTGGGAACTATCCATGTCTACATTGCATCCAATGCTCGAATATCACAAAAGGCAGCACCTTCACTCATCCCCGCACAGGCAGGATCTTCCATATCAGAAACTTTTTTACCTGTGACTCAACATATGTTGTCTATCTGATCAAATGTCCCTGCGGTCTCGGATATGTTGGGGAGACTACCCAACATATCCGAGACCGAATAAGTAAACATAAATCAACAATCAGGTGTAAACAGACACTCCTACCCATCCCTGCGCATTTTATACAAGCTGGTCACACGGTAGCACAGTTACGGTACCAGGTTTTGGAACAAGTACTTCAACCTAGGAGGGGGGAAATAGAATACAGAGGTTGAAGGAACGTGAGGCATATTGGATATATACGTTACAGACGTTAGAGCCTTTGGGTCTGAATCGTGAATATGAAATTTTTATTAAACTTTACATGTTTCTTGTACCTTCTCTCTATATCTAGTCTGCTCTTCTAATTTTTTATCTAGTCTTTCTATTATGTCCATTTACTCTCCTTTCCTTGTCCTTTTTCTCGTCTGCTCTCCTTTTCCCTTATGTACAGTTTATTCTAGCCTGTATTCTCCCTTTTATTTACCAATTTGTATCACGTTCTTTTCTACATGTCTCTCCATATGTCCTATACAGGTTCTCATTGATCACTAAATGTTTCTTCTTTTTATTTTTCAGGTGCTGTAGTTCTCTCACGGTTCCGTCACGGCACTGAATTTCCTGTCGGCAGCGTTCACCAGCATCTCCTGGACGTCAGTGTGCCCGCGTGTGCGCGGTCTCGGCCGCACCACCGGCCAGTCTGCGCACGCGCCTGGCCCACTCCTCCCACCTATCACTCACATATCGTGACCGCCGCTTGCGCATGCGCCGATCAGCCTGTTGGCCCTTCTGCGCATGGGCGATCGTGCGTTCCACGATTACCCCTTTGCGGTTCAACACCTTTACTTCCGGTTCACATGTGCGCTTCGCCCCAGCTGATATTCACGCACACGGACCGGCTGTGGCCGCTGCCGGCGCATGCGCCGATTGACTTTTATGATTCTTCCGCGCATGGGCGGCTTGCGTGCCACGGTCTGGCCCTGTGTTCTACTGACAGGTGTTCCTAGTTGGATAGATTCACTTAAGCAATTAGGCACCTTGAAAAAGGTCTCACCCCTCACTTCCACGTGCACTGCAGGAATTCACACGGGTACTGACTATCACACAGGAGTTTCTCCATTACAAGGTACAGACTGTTCTATATCTTTCTTTCATACTGGCTGCAATCCCCTATGGGTTTTTTCTTTGTTTTTTCATTATGTTCTCTACATTTTCCTCTTAGGAGTCTGTCTCATCTTCCCAGTAACATTATCACCTGTTACAACACTGTGTGGCCTTATTATCCAACAAGATTAAGGTTTGTTATTTAACATATCATGTCTTTCTTTCTGTGATCATACTCTCTGAGACATAGACTTACATGATCATGCTTTTATGTATTCGCAGACCATAACATTAGGTTTCATACACCCTTTGGGTACTTGCCTGATCTCAGATTCTTTATATAGTACTCCTACCAAGTGGTATGTGCTGATCTCCTCACTTATATGCTCACCCTTCTTATGAGGGTTATACTAACATAGTGACTGATTTTCATGTTCATAGATTACATAAGTCACCAGTCCAGACATCTGATACCCGTGATGACAAAAGGCATCTATCTTATTGGCAGTTTTGCCTCTACTATATACATTATTACTGGGTATGTACACATTTATGATAGTCATACTCAGTCTTCCATATCTGTACAACAGAGCTCAATAAATGTCATACTCTACAAAGCTTTCTTTCCTTCACAGTACCGCATAGTGGACTCCCCTAGTCCAGCATTACTTTTACATTACCTGTGTGCAACTTACCATATCATTGATGTTAACAAAGGTATTTTCATTACTTTCTATTCACCTGAGGAATGTAGTGCCTCTTTTCCCCTTTTCATTTTTCTTTTTCCTTTTTTTCTCTTCTTTTTTCTCTTCTTTCTTCTCTCCTATTGAGTCAGTACTCTCAGCGCCAGGCTCCTTTCCCCTGTGTCTGGTTTCTTCCTCTCCTCTTTTTTCATGGTTCCTCCTTCCATCTCCCCATTATTTTCTTCTTCATATCCCGTCTTGCTCATCGTCTATTCTTCTCCATTTTCCTCTATAACCCCTTAGGTCCTTTCATTTCATTCATTACGCTTCCTGCATCTTTCATTCTACTAAATCTCTTCATTTGTGGCCGGACCTATTATTTGTAGATCTATCTATTTTAGGCATTCTTGTGTATCATGAAGACCTCGTATATTTGAGTAGCTACTTGAATGCATATTGTTTCTTCCACAACCATATAGGTATGTCCTATGTATTTGCAATAATCTCATTTAGGGTGGTCCTCCTATAGAGTGTCCTAAGCCTCCTCTAGAGGATACTGTTTCATAAACGGATCATTATGATATATTGTGCTTTGTTTTCAATTTTTCAATGTGAATTAAGTATCAGTGTCTATAAGCTTGTTGATGTTAGTCTATCTTTTCTTTTCTTTTTGAATGGTATATTTTTATACCACAACATATATGATATAAACATTTCTCTGTATATGTAATAATTTGGTTTTCTTTTCTGTAAATTTATATCATAGACTATCTCTGAGGAAGGCCTATATGTGAAGGCCGACACGTCAGATTTAATTTTTTGGACCTTTGCATCAATAAAAAACAAGCGAACTGTAGTTCAAATACCATCTTGTCTCAGACTCTTAACTTTTTCTGTGTGCCCGAGTTATCTTTGACTCTACTACGTTTTTTTTCTCGGAGGCACCTAATAATTGAGTGAGCCAGACTTTACCCCATACGTGCTACTGTTTGGAAGAGCCGGAAGAGGCATTGAAGAGCTGAACCTAGCTCCCCCCGAGATCAGTGAAGGTCAGAGCGTAGGTTCCTGGGTTGATTGTCACCGTCGACGGCTGGAGACTATCCATCGAATTGTCACCAAGCGGTTGCAAGAAAAGACACACCCGCAGCGGAAACCTGTGTGTGAAACCCCGTTCTTACCAGGAGACAGAGTACTAGTTGCAGAGAAACACCCGAGACACAAGTTGAGCGAGCGCTGGAAAACAGAGCCGTACATTGTGATCAGAAGAATCTCGCCCCATGGATCAGTATACGAAGTGAGAGGCGAGCAAAGAGGCGGCACCCTCATCCTGCATCGTAATATGCTGAGGCCCTGCTATTCAGAAGACAGGACCAGACAAAGTACCCCGGAGACGGTGCCTGTGCCTGTTCCTGTTACCTTCGAAGAGGGCTCTGATGATGAAGAATGGTGGCGGGCCCCGACCAACCCAACAGACTGGGAGAGATCCACACCCCCATCCGTTCAAGACACAGGTGCCACCCCTGCAGAGCAGGAGTCACTAATCTCCAGAGATGGGGACGAGAATACTGTACTCCCTGATACGGCGCCGACGTCTGGCGAGTTAGCTGTGGTGCCACGCCGAACTGAGCGGGCTAATGCTGGTATTCCCCCTGATCGGTACTTGGCAGATGAATTTGTGTGTTCTGTCACTGAATCCTGTTTTACCACATTGGCTCCCAAGCAACAGGTTGTGAAGCAGGGCAGGAGTTGCCACCGTGTGCCCCTTTGCAGAGTGCCTCAGGAGTGTATCGGCCGGGACGGCCGAGGTTAAAGAGGGGGGGAAATGTAAGACCTGTTAACATTTATATATATGTATGTATATGTGTATATATGTATGTATGTATATGTATGTATATATATATGTATGTGTGGCGCCCCTGACCTGGTCAGGCACCACTGAGTACTGCACCCATGCTGGGGACAGTACAATACAGGTAATCCAGAAGGCTGACAGGGGTGTGGAACACAGGCGCATAGTAATCAGGTCTCACACATGTACCCATGAGAGGACCCCTGGGGATCCCAGGAGGGGGAAAAGCCTTGACCTTCACTGGAATAGTGGAGGGGGCCAAAAGCCTCCATCTCCTCTCAAGGGGTGTGGTAAGAGAATCTGGTTGCTAGGTGGCGTAGGCAAGAACAGGAGAGGAGGAGCAGTGAGTCAGTTAGAGCAGAGAACTCCGTAGGGCTCAGTGAGGAGCAGACCTGTGGGGCTGTTGCTGTCTAACAGCGCCCGCGCAGTGGCTATTGACGGGGGAGAACGGTCAACTAGGAGTGCTACCTGAAAGCCAGCTTCAGCTAGAGAGAAAGCACGGAGTGGGAAGTAAGGAGACTGCTAGAGAGCACCAGGCCCAACCGGGCGGCAGATCCCGAAGCGAAGATAGATCCAGCTTTCTTCTGCTAAACCTGCCGGTGTGGGGCTCTCAAAGCCCACACCACAACACCACAAAAGCCGCAGCCACGTAACCGCAGTGAGGGCCCATAGGTCACAGGAGGCAAGCAGCTGGAGTGGCCTGGTCCGGGGAACAAGCAAACGGCAACCAAAAGGGGGAGTGAGGCTTCAGCAACTTCCCTGGGTGATCCCCATAGGGACTCAAAGTCGGGGTCACCCCAAACCACCAAGGGCTAAGGAAGGCGAGTCAGTAGCCACCCTCATAAAGTCAGCCTGAAGGATACCTGGTTCCCATCTGGTTCATCCCAGCTACGCCCGGGTTACTCACCCTGCCATCAAATGTGAGTAAAAACCCTAAAAGACATCCTGCCTGTGTGGAGTCATTCTGCGACTTGTGGTACTACGCACCTACACAGGGCCCTGGGGCTTGCCTCACTCTCAGGAGGCTATTCCAACTAACTGCACACACCATCAGCCCCAGGCGACCCTCAACCTGCAGTGGCGGTCCCTACTGGCCGCAATACTGAGAGTGGCGTCACGATCAAAACCGAAGATTCCCTACCTGTGATCAGCACCAGCTACGTGGAGTCCCTGAAGGTATGCACCGATACAACACCCGTGGGGCTTCACATCTGGCGTCACGAACAGGATAAGGACTAGACCTGTTCAGACAGGTGACCATGTGCCTGGGCGGTCCGCTTGAAAAATTGGAAGCGCCGCCATATTGCCACCATGAAAAGCGCGCTGAAAAACAACAGCAGCCCGCGCTGGAAGAAGTTACCGCCCACGAAGAGGTGTGGCTACCCAGAGATCCCCTGCAGAGTTCTGACCTTGCCAGCTATGAGAGTGGAAGCGTCGAGAGACGTCGGGACAGAAAGGGAGCCACAAGCCTGCTGCTGGGAGAGGAGCTGCTGAAAGAGGCAGAGCGGAAACTGAACAGCTTGCTATTAGAGGCAACGGCGAGTCCACAGCTGGAGAGTCGTGCAGAAGAGGGCGCAGAAGAAATGGCGTCTGACCGCAGAAATCCAGAACCGGGCTCCGCTGCCTGGTGGTATCGGGAGCTGGCCCAGTTCTGCGACCGACTGGAGACCCGGGTTGTGGAGCAGATCCGGGAAGAACGAATGGAAATGCTGGAGATGACCGCGGCGGTTCGGGCCTATGAAAGGAGAGCCGCGCGCCGAGTGCCAGACAGGACGGCGATGACGCAGACCCCGATGCTGCCACCGGTGGGTGAGTCGAGTGATGCCCCGGCCAGCGCAAGTGCCCCGACCCCTGCTGCCACGCCCGCGGTCCCCGAAGAGGCGTCCGGTGCGGCGACGCTGAAGCAGGCCGCAGCCACACCAGGTGCGGCCTTCCAAGCCCCAGCGGCCGCAGCGATGCCCTGCTCGGCCCACCAAGACCCGGTCCCTGCAGCAACGCCCAGTCCGGCCCGCAAAGAACCGGCTGCCACCGCGACCCTCATCCGCGTCGCAGGCGTAACGCTGACCCAGGCCGCCGCCCTGCTAGGCCCGGCCCGCCGAGACCCCACCGCCGCAGCAACGCTCGTCCGCGCCGCAAGTGAGGTGCTGAACCAGGCCGCAGCCACGCCAGGCACGGCCCGCCAAGCCCCGGCCGCCGCAGCGATGCCCTGCTCGGCCCACCAAGACCCGGTCCCTGCAGCGACGCCCAGCCCAGCCTGCACAGATTCCATCACAGCTGTGACGCCGATCCAGGCCGCCGCCATGCCGGGCGCGGCCCGCCAAGACCAGGCCGCCGCCATGCCGGGCGCGGCCCGCCAAGACCAGGCCGCCGCCATGCCGGGCGCGGCCCGCCAAGACCAGGCCGCCGCCATGCCGGGCGCAGCCCGCCAAGACCAGGCCGCCGCCAAACAGGGCACGGCCCGCCAAGACCAGGCCGCCGCCATGCCAGGCGCGGCCCGCCAAGAAGAGATTACCTCATCATTTACCCCGGCCTGCAAGGCCAGAGCAGACACCGCTCCCCAGTCCAAAGAGGTCCCTGCTAGGAAGACCCTGATAGGAGAGGACCCCGAATACTGGAAGCTGAAGGCTGACCTAGAGGCCCAGTTCCCACAAGAGATGGTGGATCGGTATCTGCTCCCTCCGCATACCCCCAAGGAGACTCAGGCAACCCCTGCAGCCGCGCCGGAGAGTCCACCGCCCAGACCAGCTGAGGACCACTCATCTCCAGCGCTACCACAACCAGAGTGCTCAGAAGCACTAAGGGGGAGAGGAGGCCAGGAAGCTGAGGAGCTGACTCCGGAGCCACCGGCAGTGGAGCAATACTCAGAGCCGGAGATGTTACCCTATTCACGTTGGGATGAGGAGGACTTGACACCGTCTGCTGACGAAGATCAGCCCAGAAACCTCACCTGGGGCCCTGCAGGCATTGAGGTAACAGCCCAGCAGAACCCAGCCCGCAAGACAAGGCGTCGCAACAGACCAACGCTGTCCCCTGCACCACAGTCTCCAGAGCAGAGAGAAGTCACAGCCAGAGACCTACAGGAGAAAAGGTTCCTGAGAAGAGCCAAAGCCCAGGTCAGAGGACCCCTTTGCAGAGGAGTAGTAGAGGACTTTAACTTGAAAAGCGGATATGGCTTTATTGTAGCCCCTGGTATCAAAGAAGGGATATTTGTCAACAGAAGAGATGTGAGCGCTCATCTGCCTAGAGGACACCCTGGCAGAAACCTAAAGATGGGGGATTCAGTACAATTCACTATGCATGAAGGCGAAAGAGGACTGTACGCGCTTGATGTAGCACTATGCACCAGCAAACCTTACAGCCACCCCATGCTACAAGAAAGAAAAGACAGAGATAAAGTCACAGATGAAGATCAAGAAAGAAAAGACAAGGAACCTACAGACGAAACTACCTCAGACGACGACAAGGAGCAAGAAAGCAGCAGGTGCCGCAGCCCAACAGGCCAAAGCCCTGGTAAAGAGGAGTAAAGTAAAGAAAGAAATTACCAGTTAAAGTTTGAAAAGTTTTGTTTTGCAACGTTTTCAAGTTTAAGAGATGTGCCCACATAAACTATTGTGAGAAAACCATAAACCTTAAGGCTATGAACTGGCTATAGCCACAAACTCTCGCAGTGTAAATAGTTACACCAGAGGGCACCACCGCCACCAGAGTCAGCCTGTTTAGGGGCTTGGCTCGTCTGCAACCAGGAGGAGCCCGTCCGTATATAGGGCCTTGGCTCACCTGCGACCAGAGAGCATGCCTGTTTATGGGGCCTGGCTCTCCACCACAAAGAGGGTACCTGGTCAGCACCAACTGTGGAGGCCGCCTCTGCATCCTGCCAGAAGAGGCTGAAGGCGCGGATCCACCAGGCCAGGTATACCCTGAAACCACCAGCCCATGTAAGCCGCCTCTACATCCTGCCAGAAGTGGCTGAAGCCGCGGCCAACGTGAAAGGGTTTTGGGTGGGTTAACGGACTTGTGGGTGGAGGGTGGTGATGTATGGTACCTGGTGCTTTTAAATGTTTTACATGTTTTAATGTTTTATGCATTTTAAAATGTTGTCTTGCAGCCCGAGGACGTGCTGGTGATAACTAAGGGGGAATGTGGCGCCCCTGACCTGGTCAGGCACCACTGAGTACTGCACCCATGCTGGGGACAGTACAATACAGGTAATCCAGAAGGCTGACAGGGGTGTGGAACACAGGCGCATAGTAATCAGGTCTCACACATGTACCCATGAGAGGACCCCTGGGGATCCCAGGAGGGGGAAAAGCCTTGACCTTCACTGGAATAGTGGAGGGGGCCAAAAGCCTCCATCTCCTCTCAAGGGGTGTGGTAAGAGAATCTGGTTGCTAGGTGGCGTAGGCAAGAACAGGAGAGGAGGAGCAGTGAGTCAGTTAGAGCAGAGAACTCCGTAGGGCTCAGTGAGGAGCAGACCTGTGGGGCTGTTGCTGTCTAACAGCGCCCGCGCAGTGGCTATTGACGGGGGAGAACGGTCAACTAGGAGTGCTACCTGAAAGCCAGCTTCAGCTAGAGAGAAAGCACGGAGTGGGAAGTAAGGAGACTGCTAGAGAGCACCAGGCCCAACCGGGCGGCAGATCCCGAAGCGAAGATAGATCCAGCTTTCTTCTGCTAAACCTGCCGGTGTGGGGCTCTCAAAGCCCACACCACAACACCACAAAAGCCGCAGCCACGTAACCGCAGTGAGGGCCCATAGGTCACAGGAGGCAAGCAGCTGGAGTGGCCTGGTCCGGGGAACAAGCAAACGGCAACCAAAAGGGGGAGTGAGGCTTCAGCAACTTCCCTGGGTGATCCCCATAGGGACTCAAAGTCGGGGTCACCCCAAACCACCAAGGGCTAAGGAAGGCGAGTCAGTAGCCACCCTCATAAAGTCAGCCTGAAGGATACCTGGTTCCCATCTGGTTCATCCCAGCTACGCCCGGGTTACTCACCCTGCCATCAAATGTGAGTAAAAACCCTAAAAGACATCCTGCCTGTGTGGAGTCATTCTGCGACTTGTGGTACTACGCACCTACACAGGGCCCTGGGGCTTGCCTCACTCTCAGGAGGCTATTCCAACTAACTGCACACACCATCAGCCCCAGGCGACCCTCAACCTGCAGTGGCGGTCCCTACTGGCCGCAATACTGAGAGTGGCGTCACGATCAAAACCGAAGATTCCCTACCTGTGATCAGCACCAGCTACGTGGAGTCCCTGAAGGTATGCACCGATACAACACCCGTGGGGCTTCACATCTGTATATGTGTATGTATATATATGTATGTGTATGTGTGTGTATGTATGTATATATATATATATATATATATATAGGTTAAAAGACTGTTTGGTGGACTTCCTTGTGTTATGCTGCCACCTGCTGTCAAAACAGAGAACAGCGGGAAAAAGTCCTGCTCAAGTGACTTGATGGAGTCTGGAACAGGAGGAGGAGGAGTCTAGATGTGGTTTTTTGTCTGAGAGGAGTGTGCTGGAGTGGGCTGTAAGATAGAAGGCCTCAGTCTGCCCTGTTTTTCCGAGGTCCAAGTACCTCAGAGTGTTGCGTGGTGTCCCCCCCAAGACACAGTTCCAAAGAGGCTGGATGTGGAGCGAGGAGCCAGACAGCACGTGCAAATTACAAAATTACAGATCCAAAGAGGCTGGATGTGGACCGAGGAGCCAGGCAGCTCGTGCAAGTTACAGACCCGGGACAAAGACTGAACTTTAGAGGTGTCTGCCAGCGGAATACGGGCCCCAACGGTGACGAGGTACCCCACGCTGAAACCTGCAGTTAAGTGTGCACACTACTTTTAGTTAGGGACAGATAGGAAAAGACTCTGCACTTTGTTATACGAGTAAGGTAACAAGGACTCTGCGGTTTTTTTGTTTAATAAGGATTTCTGTGTTTTGCTTTTGGGAGTACAATCTGAGGCTTCCCACCTTTGACAAGTTATTCAAAGTAGTTGTATATATATATTGCATTATCTCTACTGCTGTGCACATTCCCGGCTTTTCTCCCCTTCCCACACTTTTCCTCTACCTATGTTGTGCAATACATTATTAAATTTGCATTGATTAACCCCCGTGGTTCCGTGCAGTCCTTGCGTATCCCGTTACCTGCAGGTTATTACATATTGACACAGTACAAGGCTAGTGCCTGAGACCTGGGTGTAGATTTCAAAGATAGAGGATCAGAACGGTTGGAGAAGGTCACATGACCACCATATGTGGGTCATAGTACCAACCTCAGTGCCCCATCTCCCAAAAGATGATTTTTTTTTGTGCTCCACAAAAGGTACTTTCACTTGATGAATAAGAGTTTTGCTCATTCTTCAGGTGATCTGCAGCTGGTTTACATGGGAAAAAAATTGTGAACTGTTTTTAACAACATTCATTCACGATTATCTTGCAGTGTAAATGCAACTTCAAGAAGTTGTCCACTACTTTTACATTAATGGCCTTGACATAGGTCATCAATGTCTGGCCGGGGTCCATGTACACCCGCCGATCAGCTGTTCTCTACGGCGGCAGCAGGTGGCCAGAAATGCTCAGTTCCAGAGGATAGGCTTAAGGATAGACCATCAATGTTAACGTACTTGTCAGTCTCTATAAGGATAGACTGTCAATTTTAATGTAGTGGTCCATCTCTATAAGGATAGACCGTCAATGTTAACGTAGTGGCCAACCTCGTTAAGGATAGACTGTCAATGTTAACATAGTGGCCAATCTCTATAAGGATAGACTGTCAATGTTAATGTTGTGGTCAATCTCTATAAGGATAGACCGTCAATGTTAACATAGTGGCCAACTTCTTTAAGGCTAGATAGTCAATGTTAACATAGTGGCCAATCTCTATAAGGAGAGATCGTCAATGTTACCGTAGTAGCAAACTTCTTTAAAATGTTAACAAAGTGGCCAACGTCTTTAAGGATAGACCATCAATGTTAAAGTAGTAGCCAACTTCTTTAAGAATAGACCGTCAATTTGAAACTCCCAGGTAATGCCTTTAAGGCACTCCATTGTAACTCAGACTATTTCTGTTGATTTTTCTATTTTATGGCACAACTTCTGAGTGTCGTGTTTAAAAATATCCATAACCTTGAACAAATACTTTACACAGTAGATGATCTTGGACTTTTTCTGCACTTCCTTATTGAAATATAACCAAACTCATAAATGACTTGGGGCTTAGTTATGTCCATTACAAATGTCAGATATATAAGCTAAAATACACTTTAGGTAAGAATTATTATATTTAATGTTGGGCACACAACCGATGTAGCCAGTTCAGCTGCACAGAAGCCCAGGGGGAGAGACGACCCATCAATAAAGCAAAATATGTGCCAATCTTATCGGCGGGTTCAAATCGAGGTGGTCGGATGCTCGGCCATGCGTGACTTGAGTACCGAGTATAATGGAAGTCAATGGGAAACTCGAGCATTTTTTGGAAGACATTAACTGGAGGGCAAGAAAATTACTGAAATGGATGGAAACAGCACTCAAATGGAATGGGAACGGCATGGGGAAGACGCCTGGATGCATCTCTGACTCCCAGGTCACTGATTGAAACAATATTAAAAGAGTATTAGGGTATGTGCACATGTTGAGTATTTGGATGCAGAAATATCTGCACCATTTCTGCATCTCTTGGCAGGAAAAACACAGTGGAAAAAACGGGCATTTTTCAATGCGATTTTTGCATACATTTTTCACCTGCATTTTTGGACACTAATAAGTGTTATGGAGATAGATAGATAAAGATAGATATTAGATATAGATAGCTAGAAAGAGACAGATGTATAGACAGACATAATTGCCCAAAACCACGATGAATAATAAAATTGCACCCTGTGGATTTTATTGGTCAGCTCTTTAAGTTTAAATAAATTAAAAAATGACTTTGGGTTCCCCCTATTTTGGATAACGAGCAAAGGTAAAACAGACAGTTGGGGACTGATATGATCAGGTTGAGAAGGTCCATGGTTATTTGGCCCATCCCAACCAAAAATACCTGCCCCAGCCACCGCAGAACTGTTGCATCACGTTAGATGCACTATGGCACTACCATGTATAGCGGGCAATCCCTGCATGTTGATTGGCTGTCTATCAGCTGCAAAACATACGGGGTGGGGACTCGAGCATAGCGCTTGATCACCTATGAAATTCGATCGACTAATGAATGTACCTGAGTAAACTGATCGAATATCGAGCAATGGCGAGCTCGCTCGTCACTATGTGTGTGTAAATCTGTAATTTTATGTATGTATATCAGTATTAATATTTATGTATGTATTCATGTGTGAAAATGTGCGTGTTTGTGCTTTATATATATATAAATATATATATATATATATACAGTATATATATATATAGATATATTTGTGTATCTATGTACTTATATGTACACTGAAGATCTATATTAGAGAACAATGTATGATCACTTGCTTTTTTTTCAGAAATTATATCCAAAGTTTATCAACATAAAACCTTTATTTTGCCCAAAATGTGATGATCATAATTAGAGAACAGCAATGACTGTATCACAGAGAAAGACTATCCGTAAATTTCCTGATGGAAACAACAGTCACCACAGGACTTTACTTTGAATGACTTCAGCACATCTGCGGCCACAGGACAGCACTAGTCTCTCACACTGCTCTGGTGGGATTGTGGTCCACTCTTCTTCCAGTCTCTTCCACAGTTCTTTGACTGTTGTGGGTTTCTTGGCCATAACTTTGTCACCAAGAATTTTCCAGAGGTTTTTTATTGGGTTTAAATCAGGACTCTGGGCGGCCATTTCACTGTTTCAATGTTTTTTATTTCCAGGAACTGCTTTACCCATTTTGCCGTGTGACAGGGGCATTGTTCTGCATGAAAATTGGTGGCTGATTGAGAGATGAATGCAAGTATGGAACCACGTGTGGTTGTAGAAGGTTCTGATACACACTTGCATTCACTCTGTCATGTAGCTGTATGAGAGGCCAACTCCTGCTGCAGAAAACATTCCCCAAACCATGACACTTCCTCCACTGCCTTTCACTGACTTCTTAACACACTTTGGGTCCATCTTTCCCCAGTGTCTCACACGAACATAATGTTTCCCATCAGACCCAAATAAATTAAACTTGCTTTCATCACTGAAATGAACTGTGGAGCACTTCTCCTCTGTCCACACAACATGCTCCTCACCAAAGGTGAGTCTAGCCTTTTCATTCTGTCTGATAATGAGAGGTTTGGTCACTGCAGAGTGGGCATTCAATCCAAATGCTCTTAAACATTGTGACCCTGTATGACGAGACAGATCCTTACCCTGTTCAGTGCTGAACTGGCGAGGAATTCCAGCTGCATTCGTGACGCCCTGGCAAAGCCAGGTTGTCACAGAAAGAGTTAATCCTCCTTGGTAACCTGATCCCACACCAATGAAGCAGGACAAACCACATCCCCCAGGGTAAGAGAAAAGCAGAGCAGAGGGGAGGGGCTAAAGGAAAGTGTATGGAGAGACAGACAGAAGAGGAGTCGGGAGTTGTAGCTCCCAGGCTGAAAGTGAAGTGTGCTCCAAGAGGGCCGGGACAGGCTGTGAGTGAGGAAGGGGCCAGAGGTAGCCGGGCAGGGTAGTGGCCCCCCCGGTACCTGGGTGACCCCGATCACTGCAGGGGAGTGAATTCCCCGTTCCCGGCTGAGGAGAAAGAGGAAGAGAGTGGAGAGAGAGGCACCTGGCTGCAGGGAAAGAACAGGAGCTGCTGCACCGTGTGTGGGACACTAACACCCCCTTACCGAAGGCTGCGGACACCGGCAATTCCTAGTTTACCAGTGACTCTGTGTGAAATACTTGTGAGTACGCCCGTGCCCTCGGGCACCGCACCGCAGCACTGCGCCCTGCTCCCTGCTTACCCCATCACCGGGTCCCGGGACAACCAACCCCCTACCCACGGAGGGGAGAAATAACAACCAAGCTGCTCCCTGTCACCGCTCCCGGGATCCCCATAAAGAGCAGCGGTGGTGTCCACACAATCACCACAACCGTGGGTGGCGTCACGGACAATCTCCCTTACCAAATCCCCCCCTTTTACTGTGGAGCCTGGGATCACAGACCGGGTCATGCCACCGTGATACCCACAGAAGTGACCTCGTGGCCCGGATCTGAGTACCCCCTGGTCCCCGGGCGACTCACATTGTTGAAATGATTATGAATGGAGATTCTCCACATCATCCTGTCCTCTCTTGCTTTTGTCTTTCGAGGCCGACCAGCCTTCTTGGAGGGCGTGAAAGAGTTTGTGATGTTGTAAAGCTGCAATATTCTCAAAATCACAGCCTTGGAATGACCAACTTCTATTGCTATGGCTGAGAGGGTCACCCCATTGGCTTTCATCTGGACAACCTTTAGACAGTCACTTTGAAACAGCACACCATTTTTGCAAAGTCAGTGCAAACTGAAAATTTAGGCTGCCAGTTAATTAGGTTTTGTCAGATAATTAAGAAGATTAGCAGGAGGTGCCAGATTAAGACCAATAACTTGCAGATATCTAAAAGTGTTCTCTAATTTTGGTCAGTGTTATTTTTCATTTATCTCATTTACATTTTTATTATGTGCTTTGGAATAAATTCAATTTATGAAATAAGCTTAAAATGCTGCTAGCTTACTCATGATGGCTTATTTTTAGAATAGGTCAACACCCGTCAGCCCCGCCAATCAGCTCTTCTGCTGGCAGTGCTCCAATGTGCTCAGTTACAGAGCTGCACAGCTCCATCAACTGCCAGCAACATCTCAAGACATCAGCCGGGAACTTAAAGCTTTCGTGGAAATGGGTCTTCCAAATGGACAATGACACGAAGCATACTGCCAAACTGGTACAAAGTAACAAAGTCAATCTTTTGGAGTGGCCATCATAAAACCCTGATCTTAATGCTATTAAAAATATATGGGCAAAGCTGAAAACGCAGGTGCGAGCGGCGATCTACAAACATGGGTCAGTTACACCAGTTCTATCAGGAGGAATGGGCCCAAATTCCTACAAACTATTGTGAGAAGTTTGTGGACGGATATCCAAAATAATTCACCCTAGTCTTTCATATTAAGGGCAATGGTACCAAATACTAATGAAATGGAGGGAAACTTTAGACTTTGCAGAAAGTAATAAAAATGCTCATCAAGAGAATGCCAAGAGTGTGTGTCGCGGGCGGGGAGGAGGGTGTCAGCACACTACGCTCGCCCCTTCTGCTCGGGTCCGGCGGCTGCTGCTCAGTGGTGGCTTGAGCGGTGAGCCGGATCCCGGGGGCTTCTCGAGCGGCACTCCTCGCCCGTGAGTGAAAGGGGTTTGTTGGGTGTGGGGATGATTATTGTCCGTGACGCCACCCACGGTTGTGGTGATTTCACCACCGCTGCTCAGTACAGGGGTCCCGGGGATGGTGATGCGGAGCAGCCAGGTGTTGTGTTGCCCCTCCGTGGGTAGGGGTTGGTGATCCCGGGGGCCGGTGATGGTTTGGGAGGTGTAGGGCCTGGTGAGCGCAGGGATGCGGGGGCAGCGCTGTGCCTTGCGGCACTGTGGTACTCACTCAGCCTGAGACGTGGACACAGTTTTACGGTAAACCAAACGGCTGGATAGACGGTCCCACGGACGGCTGCACTTGCTCTCCCAGTAGGTGACGGTGATGTCCCTCTTCCTTGCACCTTTGTGTACTTTTTGGTTGCGATGGGTCCCCACCGGTAACCCGCTCCCCGGCTTCAAGCTGGACCGGGGGAGCTCTACTCTTTGCCCGCAGGCGCTGGCCCTAAGAAACTGGTGCCTTGGCGGTGGCGGTGTTTCTTTTACACTGGCTGAGCTGTTGCCTTCAATCGGGACTTGGTTGTTGGGGGATCTACGTCCCCTTCACTGACGGATTCGGCAAATTATGGCGACTCCAAGCCTTGCCGGGGTCCGAGAGGCCCCTGCCCTGGTGCTGACTGTCCTTCGGAACACTGCTCCAGACCGCCGGGCACACAGCCTACGGGGTCCTTCCAGGAACTTCCAAACGGTCCCCCTCCAGACAGTCACCACCGTTGCTGACCTTGCTGAAATGTCCTGCACACAGCTGGACTACTTCAGGCTTTTGCACGCTCTTTCTGTTCTGTCACCTCACTTGCTTTCCTCCTTTTCCACTTTTCTACTTTCACTACTTTCACTTAGCTGTTTACTCAAGCCCTGCCTGGGCTACTCTGCCTGGTTACTTCCCGCCTCCAGAGCTGTGAACTCCTCGGTGGGCGGAGCCAACCGCCTGGCCCACCCCCTGGTGTGCATCATCAGCCTCTGGAGGAAGGCAACAAGGATTTTTGGTTAGCTGTGGTGTTCCTACCTGGGATGTAGGGTGTGGTGGTGTGTGACCTGTGTCCCCTGGCTTGCCCAGGGTGACACATGTGCAAAGCAGTAATTAAAGCAAAAGGTGGCTACTTTGAAGAACCTAGAATATAAGACATATTTTCAGTTGTTTCACACTTTTTTGTTAACTATTTCATTCCACATGTGTTAATTCATAGTTTTGATGCCTTCAATGTGAATCTACAATTTTCAGAGTCTTGAAAATAAAGAAAACTCTTTGAATGAAGTGTGTCTAAACTTTTGGTCTGTACTGTATATTGACATGACTGCTGATGGAGCATGGTAAAGCTTCTTTTCTGATAGAGATGCTGATGGACTGGTCTTCTGGTCAGATGCTGCTCCGTCAACAGTTATTTTATATCTAACAAGAGAGGATTATATAATAAAGAGAAGGAGCTGCGAATAACAAAAATAACAATAATACGCTATGTAAGAGGTTCTATACATAACAAGAGAGGACACTATATAATAATGGACGGTGCTATACATAACTAGAGAGGATGCTAAATAAGGGACAGTGTTATAAATAATAAAAGAGGAAACTATCTAATTAAGTACGGCGCTTTACATAGTGCGTGCACTAAATACTAATGGCCTGTTCTATACATAATAAGTCTACATTTCTACTCCCGTGTGACGTGTCGGTGTGCTGCCTGATTTTTTTTTTCTCAGACAGCGCATAGTCCTGTAGAGCATGTCCTGCCTTGTTCTGGGTCTCGCAGATCATTCTCAGATTTCTGAGTTTTATGGATATGTGAAACTTTAGGAGTCCATGTGACGTCCAATAAAAAAAATATCTCAATACACAGACATATTACACAAATCTGGGAATGTGGTCTAATGGATTTAACAAATAGCAGTATTACTCCAAGACATACAATACAGAATAAATATTTAATAATTAGTTTTGGAATATGGAAAGCAACAAAAATCATGATGAAACATAATAGGGGGGAACTCCCCTATAGCACTATGGAAAAGAAAAGGAAAGACGGAGCATACTAATCAGAGAGTAAACAATGCAGACAAAAACATTATAAAATAGTATTTATTCAAAGACAATTAAAAGAATACTGTAGCACCCCTGAGGTACCAGGTGCCACAAATGTAACCCGTGGAAAACCTAAACCCCGGAATACCCGTGCCAGCAAACACACCAGCACCTTCAGGCCACACATAACCCCAACACCAGACTGGGAGACTGCCTAGAAACAGGTAAAAGGGGAGGGTACTGATTGGATGGTAGCCACCCAAGTTGGAGGGAGAGACCCAGCGAGAGGGAGGAGCGAGTGGTCAGTTGGAAAGTTGGCAGGAGGAAGTGGTGTGCAGAAAGAGAGAAGGAAGTAAAAGAGAGGAGGAGAGGAGTAGTAGTAGAAAGTGGAAAGTACTGAAGCTGACCTGAAGAACCACCGGAGTGCTGTAAAAGGAGTGAGGGACTGTGGAGTACGGAACCAGCACCGTGAGTTACCTGGGGAAGCGTCAGACTCCAGGAACCGTGGGTGGGACGCCTGTAGAAGTCTGGAACCAAGGCTCACATGACTCAGCACAAGGCGGGTGCAGACCCCAGGACAGTGGGACACTTTATGGTCAACTGTTAACTCTTCCGGGCAAGAAGATCTCCAGGGTCCATCTCCAACCCAAAAAGGTCTGAAGCACAAGCAGCAAAGAGGGGACCGGGGACTGAACCCCTTAAATAGTCCAGGCTGCCTGCAATCAGACCAAGACAGAAACGTAGGGGTTCCCAAGTAGCCTCAGGCCACGGGAGCCCATCAACAACAAGTGTGCACAGAGGACAGCCAACCCAGGTCACAGCTGGCACGGAGAACAAGGGGAGCGGGCACACCTGGGACTTGCACCCGCGGATTCAGGTACCACCACAGCAAAGTAAAGAAAGGCAAATGGAAACTGTAATACCAGTGTAGACTGTGTTCTTGATCACACCGTGCACTCACACTGACTGTTTCTCACTGCAATCCCTATCATCCACTGCTGGGGTCCAGCCCTGCTTGCGGAGGGCCCAAAACACCTAAACTGCACAACTCCATCAGCCCCAGTAGAACCCTGCAGCGGCTGCTCCAAATAACTTGGCCGCACACCGCAAGTGCAGTAGTCGACAAAAACTATTTTATTTTATTTAAACCCCTTTTTATTTTGGACCGACCCCCGGGGTCATGGAACCGGGCATCGGCCGCAACCACGACTCCCCTGAGTGTCACGCCCAGGACCAAGTACCCCCCAGCCCTGGGGCGTCACAGTACAAACATGTGAAAAGTAAAATAGAATACCAGTTAATGATGAGAATACAGAAAAATGTGACAACACATATGGCAAAGGACACAAAAATGATAAAGTAGAGCGGGCAGCAAAAAAAGAAAAAGTGTAGCATGAAGTAAAGAACCATGCTCTTTAGCACATTAACAGTAATGTAACCTCAGTATTGCAAACCACACAGGGGTTTGCACAAATCAAAAATATCCCCAAAGCGTGACCCATGTATCTATGCAACCTGTGAAATAATAATAGAGAATGAGATAACGACTGACTGAGGGTCAGAGCAGTAATGGCAGCAACATTATAAAGAGACTAGTGCTTACCCATGTAATGAATTTTTATGTGTCCAATGCCCGCTTGTGTCTGATGACCCCAACGCGTGTTTTGCGTTGGCTTCCTCAGGGGTCACAGTCACAAATCTTTACATAAAGTTACTTACTGCTAAGTCGTCTCATCTGATTAGTTTTCAGTTGTTTCTTCTCCATCTTGTCAGAACTTCATGTCGACATCCTCCAGTCTTGTCACACTGATCATCTCAAGCCTGAAAATAACAAGGTCACATATATTGCGTCCATACACACTGCACCTCTTACTACAAATATGTACCCCACTACTAATATACTATTAGCTACGCACCATTCGAAATATAAAGTGATAAATAATCTGGTACTATGCTCCCCATTAAGTATAATCTCTGCCACCCAATTAATATAAACTAATCAGTCTCTGTGACTCCTCTCCCCCTCCAATTACTTTTAAGGATAAGTGCAAACGTTGCGTTTTTGGCTCAAAATACATAGCATTTTACAGTACAAGCAAAGTGAGTGAGATTCCTGAAACCTCATGTACACATTGCTTATTTTTTTCCTTGCAGATTTGCTACAGATTTAGATCTGCAGCATGTCAATTCTTGCGGTGATTTTGCAGCATATTCACCCATACTAATGAATAGGGAAAATATGCAACATAAACATAAATGCATGTAAAAAACACATTTTACAGTATTCTTCCTGCCAAAACAGCAAGATTTGCCGCAGAATTTCTTCTGCAATTCCTGAACGTGTGCACACAGCCTTAAGGCCCCGTCACACTAAGCAACATCGCTAGCAACATCGCTGGTAACGAACAACTTTTGTGACGTTGCTAGCGATGTTGCTGTGTGTGACATCCAGCAACAACCCGGCCCCTGCTGTGAGGTCGTTGGTTGTTGCTGAATGTCCTGGGCCATTTTTTAGTTGTTGCTGTCCCGCTGTGAAGCACAGATCGCTGTGTGTGACAGCGAGACAGCAACAACTAATGTGCAGTGAGCAGGGAGCCAGCTTCTGCTGAGGCTGGTAACTAATGTAAACATCGGGTAACCAAGAAGCCCTGTCCTTGGTTACCCGATATTTACCTTTGATACCAGCCTCAGCCGCTCTCACTGTCAGTGCCGGCTCCTGCTCTGTGCACATGTAGCTGCAGCACACATCAGGTAATTAACCCGATGTGTGCTGTAACTAGGAGAGCAAGGAGCCAGCACTAAGCATTGTGCGCTGCTCCCTGCTCTGTGCACATTTAGCTGCAGCACACATCGGGTTAATTAACCTGATGTGTGCTGTAACTAGGATACTGGGGGCTGGTCACTGGTTGCTGGTGAGCTCACCAGCAACTCGTGTAGCCACGCTCCAGCGATCCCTGCCAGGTCAGGTTGCTGGTGGGATCGCTGGAGCGTCGCAGTGTGACAGCTCACCAGCAACCTCCTAGCAACTTACCAGCGATCCCTATCGTTGTTGGGATCGCTGGTAAGTTGCTTAGTGTGACTGGACCTTTAGTCCCAGTCACATGTTCTTCCCCCCCATTAATTATTAGACTCTGATAGCATCGTCTCCCACCCCCAATTTGTTATGAAGCTATCAGAGGCTAATAATGAAATTGTGGAGTGGGGCAGGACGTTATCATTGTCTAAAATGAATTATATGGTGGAGGGGATGCTATGAGGGCCAAATAATAAATTGTGGGGTGGGAAGGATGCTATGATGGCTAAATAATGAATTGTATGGTAGTGATGCTAGTATGGCTATATAATGAATTGTGGGGTAAGAAGGACATTGTGAGGGCCATACAATGAATTGTGGGGTATGGAGGACACTGTGAGGGCCATATAATTAATTGTGGGGTGAGGAGGACACTATGAGGGCTATATAATGAATTGTGGGGTGAGGAGCATGCTATCAGGGCCATATCATGAATTGTGGGGTGGGGATGACACTATCATGGCAGCCCCCCCGCATGTGACATTACCCCCTTTCACACATACATAACATCACCCAATTCCTGATGCAGCCACACCCTAGCACGCATACCCCTGAGCTTAACATAACCCCCTTCAGTATGTAGCCCCCATTCACGCAACACCACTTCCTTCCCAATGCAGACCCTCATTTTGCAGTCACAAACGCAGCTCTACTCAAGTAACATCACCCCCTTCTACCACGGAGCCACCAGCTCTGAACAGGGGCCAGACTGCCTTCATTATTAAGCGCCCTGCATGGGCCTCTCCTCATCTTTGGGCCCCAGCACAGCTGCATTGGCAGTATGTACATCCGTCCGTGTGATGTGATGCACAGAGACTGTGTGTGTACGTGTGTGTGCATATGTATATCTGTGTGTGTGTGTGCATATGTATATCTGTGTGTGTGTATATGTGTATATATATATATATATATATATATATATATATATATACTAGAAGGTGGCCCGATTCTACGTATCGGGTATTCTAGAATTTACGTATTGTGTAGTTAATGTATGATTTTTGTTATATATATAGATGTTGTTGTGTGTAGTTACCAAGTGTTTGTGTAGGGCGCTGTACATGTTCTGGGTGTTGTCTGGGTGTGGGGGGGGGGTGAGAGCGGTGTTGTTTGTGTGTTGCGTTGTGTGTGTTGCGTTGTTTGTGGAGTGCTGTGTGTGTGTGTTGCGCGGTTTGTGTGGGTGTGGGGTGTGTGTGTGTGTTTTGGTGGGAGGTATGTTTTGTGCAATGTGTGTGTTGTGCGGCATGTGCGTATATGTGTGCCGCGCTGTTTGTGTGTTGGGTGTCTGTGTAAGGCGGTGTTTGTGGTTCCCAGTGTGTGTGTGGTGTGTTGTGCAGTGCGTGTGTGGTGGTGTGTGTGTTTTGGGGGGAGGTGTGCACCCCCCATCGTGCTCCATCCCCCATGCTGCGCACCCCCCATCGTGCTCCATCCCCCATGCTGCGCACCCCCCATCATGCTCCATCACCCATGCTGCGCACTCCCCATCGTGCTCCATCCCCCATGCTGCGCATCCCCATCGTGCTCCATCCCCCATGCTGCGCACCCCCCCCATCGTGATCCATCCCCCATGCTGCGCACCCCCCATCGTGCTCCATCCCCCATGCTGCGCACCCCAATCGTGCTCCATCCCCATGCTGCGCACTTCCCATCGTGCTCCATCCCCTATGCTGCGCACTCCCCATCGTGCTCCATCCCCCATGCTGCTCACCCCCCATCGTGCTCCATCCCCCATGCTGCGCACCCCCCATCGTGCTCCATGCCCCATGCTGGCCACCCCCATCGTGCTCCATCCCCCATACTGCGAACCCCCCATCGTGCTCCATCCCCCATGCTGCACACTCCCCATCGTGCTCCATCCCCCATGCTGCACACTCCCCATCGTGCTCCATCCCCCATGCTGCGCACTCCCCATCGTGCTACATCCCCCATGCTGCGCACCCCCCATTGTGCTCCATCCCCCATGCTGCACACTCCCCATCGTGCTCCATCCCCCATGCTGCGCACTCCCCATCGTGCTACATCCCCCATGCTGCGCACCCCCCATCGTGCTACATCCCCCATGCTGCGCACCCCATCGTGCTCCATCCCCCATGCTGCGCACTCCCCATCGTGCTCCATCCCCCATGCTATAATAGTTCTCCTATTATACTCAGAGAGGAGTATAATAGGAGGACTATAATAGGAGGAGTAGTCCTGGGGGGAGAGGAGTATAATGCCGGCTCCCTGCACATGTGTACCGGGAGCCGGTGTACGCTGGTAACTATGATATGCACTCCCCATCGTGTTACATCCCCCTTGCTGCGCACCCCCCATCGTGCTACATCCCCTATGCTGCATACCCCATTGTGCTCCATCCCCCATGCTGCGCACTCCCCATCGTGCTCCATCCCCCATGCTATAATAGTTCTCCTATTATACTAAGAGAGGAGTATAATAGGAGGACTATAATAGGAGGAGTAGTCCTGGGGGGAGAGGAGTATAATGCCGGCTCCCTGCACATGTATACCGGGAGCTGGTGTACGCTGGTAACTATGATACACATCGGGTAACTAAGGGACCTTAGTTACCCGATGTGTATAATGGTTACGAGCGTTCACCGGCTCCGTCACGATCCCAGCAGCGCAAGGTAATGTCTGGCGATGCGTGCGGAGGGCCGGGGCGAGCGGCCAATCCGTGCGGGGGTGCAGGGCCAGGCCGAGGCGAGCGACCAATCCGTGGGGTGGGCGGGGCCAGGCCGAGCCAGCGGCCAGTCAGACAGTTGTCACCGTAAGGACACAATTTTGGAGCAAGACAGACAGACAGACAGACAGACAGAATAAGGCAATTATATATATAGATATATATATACATACACACACACACATATATATATATATACATATATATATATGTCGCGGGCAGAGGAGGGGACGCTGCGCTCACCCACTGCTCGGGTCCGGCTGCTGCTGCTGCTGCTCGGTGGTGGCTCGAGTGGTGGGCCGGATCCCGGGGACTCGAGCGGCGTTCCTCGCCCGTGAGTGAATGGGGGTGGTTTGGTTTAGGGATAATGTCCGTGACGCCACCCACGGTTGTGGTGAGGTTAGTGACACCACCGCTGCTCTGGACGGGGATCCCGGGAGTGGTGACAGGGAGCAGCTTAGATGTTGGTTCTCCCCTCCGTGGGTAGGGGGTTAGATGTCCCGGGGCCCGGTGAGGGAGGTAGGGATGGTTGGCAGGTGGGTTACGGGGCCTGGTGAGGTGCAGGGTCGCGGGGGCAGCGCTGTGCTGCACAGCACGGTTGTACTCACTCAGCCAGTAATTCACACAGAGTCTCTGGTCAAACAAACGGCTGGATGGACGGGTCCCACAGGCGGCTGCGGTTGTTCTCTTCCCGGCAGGTTGATAGTGACTGCCTTTCCCTGCACCTGTGTAGTGTGTATGGTTCCAATGGCTTCCCACCGTTAACCTGCTCCCCAGCTTGGATGTATGCTGAAGGAGCCCCTTTTGCCCGCAGGCTCTGGCCCTGGGAACTGTAGCCTTGGCGGTGACTGTGTTTCCCTTCACGGTTTGAGCTGTTGCCTTCAATTGGGTCTTGGCTGCTGGGAAACCCCAGAGGTTCCCTTCGCTAACGGATTTGACCAATTTACGGAGACTCCAAGCCTGGTCGGGGTCCGTAAACCCTGCCGGATGGTGCTGGCTTCTCTTTGCTCGCCGGTCCGGTACCGCTGGGCCACCGCCCGGCCACGGTCCTTACGGTTCACTCTGATTAGCCTCTCCTGCAGACGGTCACCACCGTCTGCCAACCTTGCTGTTTGTGCCCGGGCCACACACCCGGACACGGTCAGTCTGCTCCTCTACCACTTCTCTCCTCAACCTCCAAAACTGATCTCCCTACTTTTCCCGCCTCCAGGACTGTGAACTCCTCGGTGGGCGGGACCAACCGCCTGGCCCACCCCCTGGTGTGGACATCAGCCCCTGCAGGAAGGCAACAAGGATTTTGTGTTTGGCTTCGGTGTGCCTAACCGGGGTGTAGGGTGTGTTGGTGTTGTTCTGTGACGACCTGGCTTGTCCAGGGCGCCACATATATATATATATATATATATATATATATCTTACACAAGGTAAAGTGCAGCTAATAAACCATTGTGATACGGCTACGTGCTAGATTATACGTCTCTGGAGAAATAAATCACTTAGAAATACCACCTCTATAAAATATAAAAAGAGAAAAAGATATGAGATAATGTTGACTCATTTGTATTCTGTACAGAAAGCTGAGGCTCACAAAAACTAAGTTAGAATAATGACGAAAGTCACAAAAAAAATGTCAAAAATGATATCTTGTCACAGATGTTCACTATATAAAACATGACCCTTAATCAAATGCTATAATTTAATTTGTATGTAAATGATATTTTAATACTGTTAACTGCAGTGAGACAACCAGGGCTGTGACAAGATTTTATAACAGTTATGCACTGCCCTACCTACAAGCACCACAAAAATGGTGATCCTCCACAGCAATAAGCCTACGTGCTTAGTCTTGCAAATCATCCAGTTATAATTACACTTAACAACTTCTGAATCCATACTGTGTAACTACCACTGTACTGTGGGACTAACTAGAAATATACATGTAATGTTCGGTGCAAAGGAGGATCCACGGGACCGTGCACCGGACTCCCCCAGGGAGACTACCAGGAGCGAACCCCTATACAGGGGCTGTCTGATGGCCACCCCAGAGGGCCTAGATGAACAGCAGCCGAGACACGACAGGAGCACGGGTTAGCGTCTTTAGGATGTCCGTGCAGGACAGGGAGGCTGGTCCAAAGTTAGAAGTAGGCTGAAGGAAATCGGGACGGATGAGCGGAACCAGGCACAGGTGCCGACTGGTGGTCACAGACAGAGTCCGGGATCAGCGAGGGTGCAGACTGATGATACCGGGTGGAGTCCCAAACCGGCGACGGGTACAGGCTGACGGAAGGTGATGAAGTCCACAGCAGATCGTCACCGGGGAATCTCCTGGAAGACCGCTAGGTTGGACACACACAGGCTGGCAGTCGGGATCTGTGGGCAGAGACAGGGTTAACCTAGGTACGTGACACAGAGGGACCTGAACACCTAGCACAAGAGACGAGGCTACTAGTACACGTTGAACAGGCACTGCCCACATTTAAAAGGAAGTCTTATATACCCTGTACCTGTAATCAGCCATATCCTGTTTGAGAGATGCTGGCCCTTTAAGAGAAGGTGAGGGAGCGCGCCCGCGCCCTAGTGCGCATGTGCGAGGCCCAGGAGCCGAAGATCAGTGCAGGAGAAGACGCAGGAGAGCTGGAGGCAGAGTCCCGGGCTGAAGCGAGACGGCGGGTATGAGGAGCAG
Source organism: Anomaloglossus baeobatrachus (assembly GCF_048569485.1). Classification (NCBI taxonomy): domain Eukaryota; kingdom Metazoa; phylum Chordata; class Amphibia; order Anura; family Aromobatidae; genus Anomaloglossus; species Anomaloglossus baeobatrachus. The sequence goes on from NC_134362.1 coordinate 59,104,638, forward strand.
GGAGCACAGAGGAGGCTGAGGAGGAGGAGCGGGAGCAGCAGCCATGGTCAGAGCGCACAGGGACCAGGTCGGTGAGTAAGGAGCGGCGCCGAGATAAGCGGCGCCGTGAGGAGCGGCGCAGTGACCCTGGGAGCGTGACAATACAAAATGCAATTCACAGTTGTACAAGGGCATGTTATCCTCTCCTAATGTAGGTTGCACTACTGACCATGTGGTCTGGTTGTATAAGATAGAAATAACGGCATTTTTACACTCAGTGAATCTCTATAATGGGTGTATGTAGGAGGATTGATGTTGACTAATAATGATTATGGTGGACATCACTAGTTAACTTGTGAGAAAAATTGTATAGGCACTTGGAACTGTAAGAGTGGAGGACAATTGTGGTCACGTTCCTACCCCTGAAGACACCAATCGCGTCAATGCTGTACAGTGTGAATAATGTCTTGCATCTGTTATAAATATTGTGTCATTTCAAGTCTATTGCATTGTGATGTACAGTGTGATAAGCATTAGTAATGTGATTTGTAATGTTGAGACAGAATAAAATATACACTCCCTGACAGTTCTGTCACTCATCCATGTTATGTAAATAAAAGCTTATGACTTGACTTTAAATTCATCCATTGGTTTCATAAATTACTCTTTTGAAAGCGGAAACCCTCCCAAATTTGGTTTAGGTTATGAAAATAAAGTTGCTGCAAAACTGAAATATTGATCATTTAATGAACACAGAACGGTCAGATTTTGGCAAGACAAAAGTTTTGTCGCCTTGTCATATAATGCACCCAATCCTAGTTTACTTCCTCACCTGTGCTCACTAAATGATTGCTTAATTAGTTGGTGTGTATAAAAAGAGACCTAGCATCCCAGACCTTCACTTGACCTCTGACAACATGCCAAAAATTCACCCTGCGACTAAAGCCTTGATTATCAAGAGGCTGAAGACCAGATCCACTGCAGAGGTGAATAGCACCTTTAATGTGTCTCAGTGTCAAGTACAAAGAATTAAAAAAATATTTTAAGAGATTGGAGATGTTTTTGACAAGCCCAGGTCCGGCAGTCCCCGCAAGATAACTGCTTAGGAGGAACGTTTGTTGGTTAGAAAATCAAAAGCCAGCCTCTCTCCCACTGCAGCAGAGCTCCAAAAGGCCTGGTCACCTCAAGTCCCTGTGTCAACTAGAACAATTTGTAGGATTCTGTCTCGAAATGGCCTCCATGGTCGAATCAGTGCCCAGAAGCCACCACTAAACAAAAGGCAATTAAAAGTCCCACAGCCTGCTAAACAGATGGATGCTGGAAAAGTGGCAGAAGGTGAATTTCTCTGAAAATTTCCTGTTGAGTTACACCACAGCCACTGCAATTACTGCAGGAGACTTACTGGAGCCCGTATGAATCCAAAATACACCCAGAAAACAGTTAAGTTTGGTGGTGGAAAGATCATGGTCTGGGGTTACATTCAGTATGGGGGGTGCGAAACATTTGCAAGGTGGAAGGCAATATCAATAGCCTAAAATATCCAGAAGTATTAGCTACCTCTTACATTCCCAATCATAAAAGGGGTCAAATTCTGCAGCAGGATGGTGTTCCATCTCATACATCCATCTCTACAACAAAGTTCCTCCTGGCAAAGAAAATCAAGGTGCTCAAGGACTGGCCAGCCCAGTCACCAGACATGAACATCACTGAGCATGTTCGGGGTAGGATGAAAGAGGAAGGTTGAAAGACAAAACTAAAGAATCTAGATGAACTCTGGGAGGCATGGAAGACTGCATTCTTTGCTATTCCTGATCACTTCATCAATAAATTGTATGAATCATTGTTGAACCACATGGCTGCAGTCCTTCAAGCTCATGGAAGTCACACAAAATATTAAATATGGCTCTAATAGCACCATAACTTAATTTACCAATGTTATGCAACATATCTTTGTATTAGAAGTTAATTATTTGTTTGAATTTCACATTACTTTCTGTGGGCGACAAAACTTTTTTCTTGCCAAAATCTGACCTTTCTGTGTTCATTAAATGATCAATATTTCAGCTTTGCAGCAACTTTATTTTCATAACCTAAACCAAATTTGGGAGGGTTTCAGCTTTCAAAAGAGTAATTTATAAAACCAATGGATGAATTTAAAGTCAGGTTATAAGCTTTTATTTACATAACATGGATAAGCGTCAGAACGTCTGTCAGGGACTGTAATGTAAGGAATGTGAAATGTACCAAACTACAGGGACAGAAACAGTTAAATGTTGGGACTAGACCACTTTGGAGAAGTCAGCTGGACAGAGAAAGGACAGTTCGCTCTAAAATGAGTACGTGAATGTCTAGTGAGCAAACGTGACAGATGGATAGTCGGATGGTCTGAAGGTCACATACTGTGGTTGGATTGTGGCAAAGGAGACAGAAGGCAGAAGACAGAAGATAGTGTAATCCTCAAGAATACCTGGTGGAGACACAGTGTGTAAACAGCGTTGTATTTAGAGGACAACCTCAAACTGAGTGACCCCCAGATAATCGGAGCCGGAGGACGACACCCTAACAACCAGGTCCCTCAACCGTCAAGGTACCAGCTGACTTCTCCTGGTGCAGGACTCTAGTGGCCAGGCCTCTTAACTGTCAAAGTACTAAGCTAACCTCTTCTGGAGTGTGACATAATTAATCGAGTGGTTTGCAGCTAGATGACCGGGTGTGCAAAGCTTTACTCCACTCATTATGAGATTCCTAGGGAGACTGGACATGGGACTGCAGGAAGGAAGGGTGACGGTCACGGTGTACACTGTAACGCTGGACTGGGTTGCACTAAGACTCAACAACCCAGTTAGATCGAACACAACCCAGAGGGAAGTTGTACTGTGTCTGTTAATTGAAAGTGAAAATATAACATTCTGGAAAAAATACGCCCCCTATCTGGAGTTTAAAGTTATTAACGACAATTAACCATCCAGTAAATAGTTGTGGTTTAAAGTAAACAGTTGATCTCCTTGTGCGTTTAAAGGGAACCTGTCACCGGATGTTTTATAATACTGTACGGTCGTTGCAGGGCAGACTGCTCGGATGGGCGTCTGCATTCTCTGCATTCTCTGGGTCCAGCACCTCCTCTTTTGGCCATCTTTGTCCTCCTCCTGAAGCTAGAGCAGGGTAGATCAAGGTGAGCCTGCGCAGGACCTCACTGTCGGCTAGTGTAGATGACGTAGAACGTGTCATCCACAATAGCTTCAGAAGGAGAACAAAGATGGCGGAAAGAGGAGACGTGGACCCAGAGAACGGAGACGCCCATCCGACCAGTCTGCTCCGCACCGACCGTTAGGTAAGTATTATAAACATCCGGTGACAGGTTCCCTTTAAGTCGTCATCTGATCCTGGCCCGTTGGCTCCAGCAGCAGTATGCGGCCTACATGGGTTCCCTGCCCAGAGAGCGGGATTTAACACGTGCCAGTGGGGAGCGCATCATTCCCCGCCCGCTTCTGCACCTTCCTGACGTCATCACAGGGTGTTGATGGATTGTCATGACAGCCAGGGGTCAACTGATGACCCCTGTGTCTGTCACTCCAATCCACCTGTGAATGAAGGCTGGGTGCAACATTTATAGGAAATTGTGATCTCTGCTAATCCTCTCCTCTGCACTACACAAGCAATCAGATGATTGCAACTTTAAGTTACCTAAGGGAGCTAGTAAATACAATAAAAAGTGGGGAAAATAAAGATTTAAAAAGTATGAAACCCCCTCCCGCCCTCCACAAGGTCAAATCAACTCCTGCTGCCCCATTGAAAATAAAACAATTCCAATAATTAGTAAAAATACATATATGTTGCATTGCCGCATTCAGAAATGTCTGATCTATCAAAATATAAAATAAATTAATCCGGCTGGTAAACAGCGCTACATAAAAAATTCAAAGCTCCAGAATTAGTTTTTTGGGGCCGCCGCGACATTGCCATAAAATGCAATAAAAGATGATCAAAGCGTTGTATCGATCTAAAAATTGTATCAGTAATAATGTAAGCTCAGGTCGCAAAAAAATAACCACCCAAACAGCCTTAGATCCCGATAAATGGGTCTCCAAAAAACAACAAAAGCAAAAAAAAAAAAAAAAAAATGTATGTAAATTTCCCCCAAAATTATTATCACGGAAATAAAAAAAAAAAAACTATACCTTTTTGATATCTGCGTATTCATACAGTCCTGGAGATTCATAATTCTGGACTGTTTTACCATATAGTGAACATGGTAAATAAAACAAAAAACGAAAAACAATGGAATTGCATTTTTTGATTTTATTTTTTTTGCAATTTCACCGCACTTGGATTTTTTTTCCCATTTTCCAGTACACTATATGGTAACATGAATGGTGTCTTGCAAAAAAAAAACAACAACAAAAAAAACACAGGAAAAATCAAAAACAAGGAAAATGGCCATGGTGTGAAGGGGTTAACCTCTTTACCTGAACATCATATCAAAGATCAAATTTGACTCCTAGAGATAAGATCACATCTGGATGCTGCCACCCCTGTATATAGTGCCATCAATCAGAAACCCCAGATTATTACTATAGCAGCAGGAGAAATTGCCAGTGATCCCCATAATTACATAGGTTGAAAAAAGACCTAGGTCCTACAGTAGTTCAACCTTCCTCCACTAATTATACATTTTGTCATTAACACAATGTTGTGTGTGCTGAGGAAATCATCCAGCCCTGATATAAAAGCTGTTATAGTATCGGCCATTACTACCTCTTGTGGTAGTGTATTCCACAGTCTGACTGCTCTAACTGTAAAGAACCCTTTCCTATTTAGGTGTCGTAATCGCTTTTCTTCCACTTGCAGTGAGTGCCCCCTGGTCCTTAGTATTGTCTTTGGAAGGAATAAGTCATGTGCCAGTCCTTTATATTATACTAGAAGGTGGCCCGATTCTACGCATCGGGTATTCTAGAATTTACGTATTGTGTAGTTCATGTATGATTTTTGTTATATATATATATATATAGAGAGAGAGATGTTGTTGTCTGTAGTTACCAAGTGTTTGTGTAGGGCGCTGTACATGTTCTGGGTGTTGTCTGGGTGTGACGGGGGGTGAGAGCGGTGTTGTATGTGTGTTGCGTGTGTTGCGTTGTTTGTGGAGCGCTGTGTGTCTGTAGCGTTGTGTGTGTGTTGCGCGGTTTGTGTGTGTGTGGTGTGTTTTGGGGGGAGGTATGTTTTGTGCAATGTGTGTGTTGTGCGGTATGTGCGTATATTTGTGTGTGCCGCGGTGTTTGTGTGTTGGGTGTTGTGTGTGTGCAGCGTTGTCTGTGTGTGTGGGTGTCTGTGTAGGGCAGTTGTTTGTGGTTCCCAGTGTGTGTGTGTGTGTGTGTGGTGTGTTGTGCAGTGCGCGCGCGCGCGTGTGTGTGTGTGTGTGTGTGTGTGTGTGTGTGCGCATCAGCCTCTCTTCTCTCAGCCTACCTCTCCCAGCCTCCCTCCTCCCAGCCTCCCTCAGCATCAGCCTCCCTCTCCCAGCCTCCCCAGCATCAGCCTCCGCCAGCATCAGCCTCTCTCCTTCCAGCCTCCTCCAGCATCAGCCTCCCTCTCCCAGCCTTCCCCAGGATCAGCCTCTCTCCTCCCAGCCTCCGTCCTCCCAGCCTTCCCCAGCATCAGCTTTCCCCTCCCAGCCTCCCTCAGCATCAGCCTTCCCCAGCATCAGCCTCTCTCCTCCCAGCCTCAGCCTCTCTCCTTCCAGCCTCCCCCAGCATCAGCCTCTCTCCTTCCAGCTTCCCTCAGCATCAGCCTCCCCTTCCCAGCCTTCCCCAGGATCAGCCTCTCTCCTCCCAGCCTCCTTCCTCCCAGCCTCCTTCCTCCCAGCCTCCCTCAGCATCAGCCTTCTGCTCCCAGTCTCCCCCAGCATCAGCCTCCCCATGCATCAGCCTCCACCAGCATCAGCCTCTCTCCTTCCAGTCTCTCTCCTTCCAGCCTCCCCCAGCATCAGCCTCCCCTTCCCAGCCTTCCCCAGGATCAGCCTCTCTCCTCCCAGCCTCCTTCCTCCCAGCCTCCCTCTCCCAGCCTCCCTCAGCATCAGCCTTCCGCTCCCAGTCTCCCCCAGCATCAGCCTCCCCAAGCATCAGCCTCCACCAGCATCAGCCTCTCTCCTTCCAGCCTCCCCCAGCATCAGCCTCTCTCCTTCCAGCCTCCCTCAGCATCAGCCTCCCGTTCCCAGCCTTCCCCAGGATCAGCCTCTCTCCTCCCAGCCTCCTTCCTCCCAGCCTCCCTCAGCATCAGCCTTCCCCTCCCAGTCTCCCCCAGCATCAGCCTCCCCAAGCATCAGCCTCCACCAGCATTAGCCTCTCTCCTTCCAGCCTCCCCCAGCATCAGCCTCCCCAAGCATCAGCCTCCACCAGCATCAGCCTCCCTCATCCCAGCCTCCCCCTCCCAGCCTCCCCCAGCATCAGCCTCTCTCCTCCCAGCCTTCCCCATGATCAGCCTCTCTGCTCCCAGCCTCCTCCAGCACGCCGTGCTCCTCTGCCGACACTCACACACCCGATCGCATCCACTCACACACACCCGATCGCATCCACTCACACACACCCGATCGCATCCACTCACACACACCCGATCGCATCCACTCACACACACCCGATCGCATCCACTCACACACACCCGATCGCATCCACTCACACACACAGACACTGACGATATCGCACATACGCGCTTATACTCACAACATCCGGGGATATCACATGCTTCTGGCCATGTGATCCTCCCGCAGGTCCTGGAAGATCACAACAGCACAGTATCGCCGCCGAGAAGCAAGCGATATCCCAGGATGTTGTGAGTATGTGGATGCGATGTGATGTGTGTGTGTGAGTGAGTGTGATCTGATTTGTGTGTGTGTGCTGTTATGTGTGTGCTGTTATGTGTGTGCTGTTATGTGTGTGCTGTTATGCGTGTGTGCTGTTATGTGTCTGTATTTTCCGCCGCTGCAGGACCTTGATGTGTGGATGCGATGTGATGTGTGTGTGAAATGTGTATGAGAGTGAGTGTGAGCCGGTGTACACTGGTAACTATGATACACATCGGGTAACTAAGGGACCTTAGTTACCCGATGTGTATAATGGTTACCAGCTTTCACGGCCTCCGTGAAGATCCCAGCATCGCAAGGTTATGTGTGGCGCTGCTGGGATCCTGACGGAGCCGGTGTAGAAGCAAGCGATATCCCAGCATGTTGTGATGTGTGAGGTGAGTGTGAGAGTGAGTGTGATCTGATGTGTGTGTGTGTACTCACCTGGGAATCGGGGCTCCGTGTCAGTTGGGCCAGAGCGAGCGTGCATTGCGTGAGGGGGGCGGGGCCTGCAGAGAGCCGGGGCAAGAGGCCAATCCGTGTGGGGGGGCGGGGCCATGGCGAGCCCAGCGGCCAATCAGCTTTGTGTCACCGTAAGGACACAATTTCGGAGCATGACAGACAGACAGACAGACAGACAGACAGAATAAGGCAATTATATATATAGATAGAACACAGCACATGGGAAAGAGTGGGCACAACTACACCAAACATATACTGGAAAATCCAGAATAATGGAATGAAGCAAGAGGAGTCCCTTGTTGCATGCAAAAAGTGTAAACAAGTTTATTAATAACACAGAGAAATATATATATATAATTATATTTCTCTGTGTTATTAATAAACTTGTTTACACTTTTTGCATGCAACAAGGGACTCCTCTTGCTTCATTCCATTATTCTGGATTTTCCAGTATATGTTTGGTGTAGTTGTGCCCACTCTTTCCCATGTGCTGTGTTCTATGTTCTATTTATGGGTTGGAGCACACTTCCATAATCTATTTATTTAAGGTGGTGCCGTCCCCATTTGTTTCTTGATCTCCAGTCCTTTATATTGACCACACATGTATTTATACATATAAATGAGATCTCCTCTGAGACGTCTTTTTTTCTAAGCTAAACATATCTAACTTTTCCATCCTCTCATCATATGGGCGGCCTCCATTCCTTGTAGTAGTCTAGTTGCAGCCTTTGAACTGACTCTAACTTCTAAATGTCCTTTTTTAAAATGTGGAGCCCAAAACTGGACCCCATATTCCAGATGTGGCCTTACAAGTGATTTATAGAGGGGTAACAATACGTTGGGATCACGGGATCTAATCTCTCTTTTTATACACCCTAAAATCTTGTTTGCTTTAGCAGCTGCTGCTTGACATTGAGTGCTGCTGCTCAGCTTATTTGTAATGAGAATCCCCAAGTCCTTCTCCTGTTCTGTAGTCCCGAGTTTACTTCCATTTAATGTATGCGCAGCTATAGGATTACTCCGTCCTAGGTGCATTACTTTACATTTATCAACATTAAATCTCATTTGCCAAGTGTCTGCGCATTCTGACATCTTATCCAGATCTTTTTGTAATATTGTACTATCAAGGTCAGTTTTAATCTCCTACTTAGTTTGGTGTCGTCAGCAAAGACTGACACTTTAATATCAATGCCACCCACAAGGTCATTAACTCCTTAATGACTGGGATCACGGGATCTAATCTTTTTTTTTATATACTTTTAAAATCGTGTTTGCTTTTGCAGCGGTTTGCGGCTCTTACCCCTTCTGTACTATATATGTCGTGTATGTTTTTCCTGCGTTTGTTTAAATATAATTTATTCCTCTGATGAAACTTGGCCAGAAACTACAAAGGAAAAAAAAACAAAGGCATTATTGTGTTAGAGATTGATTTTAGATGTGGTTTTATTACATCTATCTCGGATTATGTTTCAGTGTGAACCTTGATCTGGGATTAATTAATTGCTACAGGAATGGAATATTTTTTTATTGTTAATCGTGTTAAATTTTAAACTGTAGCTTGGCAGGATAACAGCCATACAAACACAGATGGCCAATGCACTACTCTTCCGGAGCTGGAAACTGGCATTTGCACGGATGACATGACAGGGATCCAACATTAAAGTACAGTACATTTCCTTAAAGAATCCAATAATTTTTGTAGGGGGTTTCATTGGCAATGGTTGGGGCAAATCATGGCCTGACTATGGCTAAGGACATACAGTATGTCCGAAACACATAAATCATCTACATGGTTCTACTACATAGATTTTTGCCATAAAAACATCTTATAGTCAAAATGTATATACAGTGTGTCCACCCATATCCTGTCCACTGCCATTAAGTTGAGAACGGCGGCAGTTATAGACATAGAAGTGGTGTCTAGGTATAGTCAAGTAGCCATGCGCTACTCAATGAAACCACCTATAGCGCCTCCTGGTATAAAACAATAGTTAGCATTTTTATCTCGAAAATGGAACGAGATAGAGAAAAAAAAAGTGAATTACAAAGTTGCAGGGCATCATCAATTCAATACGACTCGACACCTTGCATACAGAAATGCTATGATATGAAACCCATGACCGTCCCAAAACATTGAATGCTGGTCACGCATATGTCGCTCATTTAACTTTGATGCTCAAAGTGGCCCCCGTCAGCTGCAATGCACATCTGGCCTCTGCACAGCATACTGTATCTTGCTGCATGTTGTGCAATAAGGTAGGTGACACGTTTGCACAAGCATCTGTGATACGTCGTCGTAGGTCCTGCAATGTTGGTGGAAGGGTCACATACACCTGCTGTTTGATGTGACCTCACAGAAAGAAGTCCAATGCGGTCAGGTCAGGTGAGTGTGGAGGCCACTCCACGAAGCCACCATACCCAATGACTTGTAGGAAGGTCTCCATGAGCTTCACGTCGGCAGCCATGTGAGTTTTACACATTCTAATAATAGCTTTTCTCTATGCAACATGTCGATTCGTATTGAATTGATGATTCCCTACAACTTTGTAATTCACTTTTTTCCTCTATCTCATTTCGTTTGAGATAAAAATGCTAACTCCGTTGTTTTCCATCAGGTGGCGCTATAGGTGGTTTCATTGCGTAGCGCATGGCTACTTTACTTTACCTAGACACCACTTCTATGCCTATAGCTGCCGCCGTTCTCAAATTAATGGCGGTGGACAAGATATGAGTGGACACACTGTATATATGCACTACCAACCATATCTTCTACTCTTAGTAGGTGAATGTGCTATTGCCTATGGTAGGGTTGTGCTGCTGTTGTTTTTTTTATTTCCATTACCACTCGTTTTTCCTTTATTGTAAAGTCTGGTCTTAGAAGTGATTCAATCTATTTACATCTGTAAGATTATGCAGCCACCATAATATACAGTCATGGCCAAAAGTGTTAATACAGAGTAAAGTCTGGCTCACTCAATTATTAGGTGCCTCCGAGAAAAAAACGTAGTAGAGTCAAAGACAACTCGGGCACACAGAAAAAGTTAAGAGTCTGAGACAAGATGGTATTTGAACTACAGTTCGCTTGTTTTTTATTGATGCAAAGGTCCAAAAAAATATAAATCTGACGTGTCGGCCTTCACATATAGGCCTTCCTCAGAGATAGTCTATGATATAAATTTACAGAAAAGAAAACCAAATTATTACATATACAAAGGGATGTTTATATCATATACGTTGTGGTATAAAAATATATCATTCAAAAAGAAAAGATAGACTAACATCAACAAGCTTATAGACACTGATACTTGATTCACATTGAAAAATTGAAAACAAAGCACAATATATCATAATGATCCGTTTATGAAACAGTATCCTCTAGAGGAAGCTTAGGACACTCTATAGGAGGACCACCCTAAATGAGATCATTGCAAATACATAGGACATACCTATATGGTTATGGAAGAAACAATATGTATTCAAGTAGCTACTCAAATATACGAGGTCTGCATGATACACAAGAATGCCTAAAATAGATAGATCTACAAATAATAGGTCCGGCCACAAATGAAGAGATTTAGTAGAATGAAAGATGCAGAAAGCGTAATGAATGAAATGAAAGGACCTAAGGGGTTATAGAGGAAATGGAGAAGAATAGACGATGAGCAAGACGGGATATGAAGAAGAAAATAATGGGGAGATGGAAGGAGGAGCCATGAAAAAAGAGGAGAGGAAGAAACCAGACACAGGGGAAAGGAGCCTGGCGCTGTGAGTACTGACTCAATAGGAAAGAAGAAAGAAGAGAAAAAAAAGAAAAAAGAAAAATGAAAAGGGGAAAAGAGGCACTACATTCCTCAAGTAAATAGAAAGTAATGAAAATACCTTTGTTAACATCAATGATATGGTAAGTTGCACACATTTAATGTAAAAGTAATGCTGGACTAGGGGAGTCCACTATGCGGTACTGTGAAAGGAAAGAAAGGTTTGTAGAGTATGACATTTATTGAACTCTGTTGTACAGATATGGAAGACTGAGTATGACTATCATAAATGTGTACATACCCAGTAATAATGTATATAGTAGAGGCAAAACTGCCAAAAAGACAGATGCCTTTTGTCATCACGGGTATCAGATGTCTGGACTGGTGACTTATGTAATCTATGAACATGAAAATCAGTCACTATGTTAGTATAACCCTCATAAGGGTGTATGAAACCTAATGTTATGGTCTGCGAATACATAAAAGCATGATCATGTAAGTCTATGTCTCAGAGAGTATGATCACAGAAAGAAAGACATGATATGTTAAATAACAAACCTTAATCTTGTTGGATAATAAGGCCAGACAGTATTGTAACAGGAGATAATGTTACTGGGAAGATGAGACAGACTCCTAAGAGGAAAATGTATAGGGCATGTCAGTAATTGACTGGATGCACCCTGACTGCTGTGCCCAGGCAGTACAGGGTTAAGCATTCTTCCCATGTCCGATTTAACACACCCTCCCCTTATAGATTTTGCCTCTCCCCTTATAGATTTTGCCCAATGGGATCGTTCCCAGAGTTCCATAGTTTTCCCCTATATAAAGTCCCTCTCTTCCTGATTCCGGCCTCTCCTCACTGCGTGAGAACCGGATTAAGCTGGTGAGAGATGACTGACATGCTTGGTGACGCTGTCAGGGACAGGATCAGGAGGGAAGGGGATGCATGGCTTGCTGCAATTCTAGGTTAGCAGCGTCCCCTCCCTCCTGAGGCACAGACACTACAACCGGTGGCTAGGCGGCCTGCCCGTTCAATCCGCCCTCCGGAGCGTCTGAGCCCCTCTGCAGGAGCGTCTCAGCGCAGGCGCGGGGGGCGTGTGCGCGCCTCGCGCTCGGGACGCGCGCGTTCACGTCCCTCATGTGAAGCCCCGCCCACCCGCCCAGCTCCAACGCATGCAGCGGCCGCAAGCCTTACCTGTCCTGCAGGCAAAGCGGCGCTGCCATCTTTACAAGTAACGCTCCCTGCTCTGCTTCCGTCGCCTGTCCCCCAAACGCTGCAGCGCTCTGCACCTCCTCCACCTTCTGTAAGGCCTATTCCCTCTGCTATGGGAGGCCATAACAGCCGCAGCAGCTCCTCCTCCTCCTCAGCAGAGGAGTGTGCTGCACAATCAATGCCCCCAATAGCAGTGGCTTATCCTTCCCTCACACCCTGCAATGCCTCAGAAGTATGCAGGGTGGGATCTGTGTCAGAAGCCACAAATGTAGCACCCCAAACACTGCCACAAATCATTAACAATCAAGGGGGGATGGCTGCTCATCCTGCTATGGCTGCAGTGATGGCTTGGCCTCCTGCAGCATCTGCGGTGATGGCTTCGCCTCCTGCAGCACCTGCGGTGATGGCTTTGCCTCCCCCTGCATCACCTGCGGTGATGCCTTGGCCCCCTGCAGCACCTGCGGTGATGGCTTCGCCTCCTGCAGCACCTGCGGTGATGGCTTTGCCTCCCCCTGCAGCACCTGCGGTGATGGCTTTGCCTCCTGCAGCACCTGCGGCGATGGCTTTGCCTCCTGCAGCGCCTGCGGCGATGGCTTGGCCTCCTGCAGCCCCTGCGACGATGGCTTTGCCTCCTGCAGCGCAAGCAATGATGGCCTTGCCTCCCACAGCGCAGAACGTACCCCAGCCCCCTCCTACTCAATCTGCCCCCTGGGTGGATTATGCAGCGGGTGCTGGAAGCACGGCCCACGGTCGGCGACGCCGTGGGCGCGGTAACCGCTCTGCTGCCTCCTCAGCCTCTTCGCATTCCCGAAGCCCTTATAGGCGTAGTCGCTACGATAGGGATCAGGATCGACATACCAGATATTCTACGCGCCGGTCCAGGTCCACTCGCCGACGGCATCGTTCACGGTCCTCAAGATGGCGTTCGCCTTCAACCACGGCGGAGTCGTCAGATGAGTCTGGAGGGTCTGGTAGGCCCTCTCGACACAGAACCAGCCGCCAGAGGGACGCCGAGACATATATGGACCAGGCGCACGTTTCAGCTGCACAGATACCGCTTAATCCTACAGATCCACCTGCTGTCGGTGAGTACAATTATTCGGGGGGCTTGGGCAGGGCCTGATACAACGGCTATGTCATTACAAACACTGCTAGCACATATTAATACCCCGGGTAATAAGATATTAGTTAACCCTTTATTACTTGGCCAGCCTAAACAGAGACCCGACCCCCCTCCCCGTGCAGATATACATAGGGATACGTTTTTTTGTGGTATTTCCCCCTTGGGTTCGCACCTTGATACCGAGACTACTAATAAAATATGGGCCAATGACTACATTGACATTTGGTCCCTGGTATCCACTGAACAATTCACAATTGACAAAGAGCGGCGGTCTGCTGAACGGCCTTTTGAGAGGAAACCCAGAGTCGCGAAAACAATTAACAATTGGCTGCAAGCCTTTTTTGTCATGGGTTGCGTTATGGGTCAAAAGCACCCCGAACGTTGTTCTGAGCTCTTTATATATGCCGATTCAATTTATAACTCTTTCAAAGCGCATGGCGGCTCGGCCTGGTGGCGCTATGATGAAGACTTTCGGCGCCGTTTAGCACTCCAACCCCATTTAGGTTGGGGAGTAAAAGCTACGGACTCATGGTTGCGTTTCATGATGACACCAAAAACCCCCTTTCCGTCTGCGGCCTCTGGCAACTCCGCCGGTTCCAGTTCAGTGGCCGTGCGTAGACCCGGCACGTGCTGGTTGTTCAACGAGGGTCACTGCCGATTCTTTGGCCTCTGCAGATATAAACATGAATGCTCCAATTGTGGAGGCACACATGCTGCAGTCAAGTGCTCTCGACCTTCTCCAAAATTGCCAGCTAAATCGTCGTCAACTCCGTCCGACCAGAAAGACCCCAGTGAGCGTAGCCGCGATGGGGCCGTGGCTCGACCGTTACCCCAATAAAGAGGCGGCCGCGCAGTTGCGCTTTGGATTCAGTTTCGGGTTCTTCATCCCCTTCAACTTTACCAGACTCCCTCTTTTTGCTCAGAATCTTAAGTCCGCGTATGAATTCCATGACGTCCTGCTAGACAAGCTTAACACTGAGTTAACAAAAGGCAGAATGGAAGGCCCTTTCCTTTCACCACCATTTTCCAACTTGCGGGTGTCCCCCCTTGGAGTCATACCAAAAAAAAGAGCCTGGAAAATTCCGTTTGATACACCACCTATCTCACCCTAGAGGTTCTTCCGTTAATGACGGTATACTCGAGTGTGAGGCGTCGGTGACTTATGTATCTTTCGACAGAGCCGTTGAGTTAGTCAGGAAGGCGGGTCCGGGTGCGCTCATGGCCAAGTCAGATATTGAGTCAGCTTTCCGCCTCCTGCCGGTCCACCCGGATTGTTACCATTTACTTGGTTGCTTCGTAGATTGTTATTATTACTTTGACACTTGCCTTCCTATGGGATGCTCAATCTCATGTTCCTATTTTGAATTATTCAGTTCGTTTTTGGAGTGGGCGGTTAAGGTTGAATCCCGTTCCCAATCTGTCATTCATTATCTTGACGACTTCCTGTTTGTGGGCCCTCATGGCTCCTCCCATGGTCAAGTCTTATTGGATACGTTCTGCACCCTCATGGCCAGATTTGGCGTTCTGTTGTCTGAGGACAAAACTATCGGTCCTTCCCCAGTCCTGTCTTTTCTAGGTATCGAGATTGACTCAAACGTAATGGTCTTCCGGCTTCCAGATGACAAGGTGTCGAGGCTGCTGTCCATGATAAAGGGGTTCTGCGCTGTACGGAGTGTGACCCTACGTCAGATGCAGTCGTTGCTGGGCCTATTAGTATTTGCCTGTCGGGTCATGCCAATGGGCAGAATTTTTTCCCGTAGGCTCTCACTGGCTACAACAGGTGTTCGGCTCCCCCATCATCGTATCCGGATTACCTCCCGCTTGCGTGAGGATTTGGCCGTGTGGGAAGAATTTCTTTCCAGGTACAACGGTCGCACTTGTTTTCCATGGGCCGAATGGTTAGTTTTTGCTGCCATGACGATGTTATTTTGACTAATCTGGGTTTACGTATTCGCATACGTAAATCCAAGACTGACCAATCCGGTAAGGGCTGCTGGATTCCCTTATTTTCCATATCCGGACCAGTGTGCCCCGTTAGATTAGTTCAAAATTATATGTCGGTCCGCCAGGGGGAATTTTCCTTCCTAGTTCATGAAGATGGTTCCCCTATGACGAGATTCCAGTCCCTGTCGGTTTTTCGGAAATGCCTCAGGTCCTTGGGTTTTTCTCCATTGGAGTTTGGCACTCATTCCTTTAGGATCGGGGCTGCAACGGAGGCAGCCCGGCTGGGATTGCCCGATGAAGTTATTCAGCGTATTGGCCGCTGGCGTTCGGCTTGTTTTGCGCGCTATATCAGACCGGAACTACTGCTTCATTGATAATTTCCTTTGCAGGTTGTCTGTTAAAATGCCAGTTGCTGTTCCCGCACTAACGGTTTTTTACTTTTAGGCGCTGCTAAACCGGTGATTTGGCTGCTCGGCCATTCCTATATTTTCTGGGCGGGACAGCGAGCCGAGAATCGACCTGACGGACGGGCCCTTGGATTCCGTGGCTTTGAGGTCAACTGGAGAGGAATTAGGGGTCTGATCTGGCCTCAGGTTCTCCCTGAGGTAGTCGGGATCGCTAGGTCAGCCCTGTCACCAGTGGTTCTTGTCATCCATGCTGGAGGAAATGACCTCGGTTCTCGTCGTTTGGCGGAGCTCATTACTACCATGCGATCGGACTTGGATAAGCTTCACGCATTTTTTCCAGAGCTGGTCATCGTGTGGTCCGAGGTAGTTTCTCGGGTGGTATGGCGGAGGGCCCAGGGTGCTGCAGCGCTCGAGCGCTCTCGCCGTACGCTCAATTCGCGTATATCGCGATTTGTGCGTTTTAAAGCGGGAATTGTGGTTCGACATCGGCAATTAGAAGGGGACAATTCGCCCCTCATGATTACGGATGGCGTTCATTTGAACGAAATTGGTTTAGACATATTCTTGTCTGGCCTACAAGACGGCATAGAGCAAGCGCTGTGTTTGATGGGTGGGGGTCGGAGCGCAGCCTAAAGTCTTTGCTCCTCCGTGGCGGTATTTATCCAAAACTGGTATGTTTGTTAAGCTGAAGTGCGCCGGGAGTCCGGCCTGGCACAACGCTTCGTTTTAGAAGTTGCTAATAGTGATGGTTATCTTTGCTGTGACCGACCTACCTCCACAAAAAAGATGAGAGTATATGAGTGTTTTTTGATAAAGCTCTCCAATAAAGTTTTATATTTTGGTTACATTGGTGTCGGTGTGTTTAATCGGACATGGGACGTGTTGGTTGGGGTTCAGGGTCTCAGCAGTCTATAGGGCATGTCAGTAATTGACTGGATGCACCCTGACTGCTGTGCCCAGGCAGTACAGGGTTAAGCATTCTTCCCATGTCCGATTTAACACACCCTCCCCTTATAGATTTTGCCTCTCCCCTTATAGATTTTGCCCAATGGGATCGTTCCCAGAGTTCCATAGTTTTCCCCTATATAAAGTCCCTCTCTTCCTGATTCCGGCCTCTCCTCACTGCGTGAGAACCGGATTAAGCTGTCCCACCCTCCCTCCCTAATGTTTGTGAATTTTACAAGTCACAGCGGTATTTATCCAAAACTGGTATGTTTGTTAAGCTGAAGTGCGCCGGGAGTCCGGCCTGGCACAACGCTTCGTTTTGGAAGTTGCTAATAGTGATGGTTATCTTTGCTGTGACCGACCTACCTCCACAAAAAAGATGAGAGTATATGAGTGTTTTTTGATAAAGCTCTCCAATAAAGTTTTATATTTTGGTTACATTGGTGTCGGTGTGTTTAATCGGACATGGGACGTGTTGGTTGGGGTTCAGGGTCTCAGCAGTCTAGAGAACATAATGAAAAAACAAAGAAAAATCCCATAGGGGATTGCAGCCAGTATGAAAGAAAGATGTAGAACAGTCTGTACCTTGTAATGGAGAAACTCCTGTGTGATAGTCAGTACCCGTGTGAACTCCTGCAGTGCACGTGGAAGTGAGGGGTGAGACCTTTTTCAAGGTGCCTAATTGCTTACGTGAATCAATCCAACTAGGAACACCTGTCAGTAGAACACAGGGCCAGACCGTGGCACGCAAGCCGCCCATGCGCGGAAGAACCATATAGGTCAATCGGCGCATGCGCCGGCAGCGGCCACAGCCGGTCCGTGTGCGTGAATATCAGCTGGGGCAAAGCGCACATGTGATCCGGAAATAAAGGTGTTGAACCGCAAAGAGGTAATCGTGGAACGCACGATTGCCCATGCGCAGAAGAGCCAACAGGCCGATCGGCGCATGGGCAAGCGGCGGTCACGATATGTGAGTGATAGGTGGGAGGAGTGGGCCAGGCGCGTGCGCAGACCGGCCGGTGGTGCGGCCGAGACCGCGCACGCGCGGGCACACTGACGTCCAGGAGATGCTGGTGAACGCTGCCGACAGGATATTCAGTGCCGTGACGGAACCGTGAGAGAACTACAGCGCATGAAAAATAAAAAGAAACATTTAGTGATAAATGAAAACCTGTATAGGACGTATGGAGAGACATGTAGAAAAGAAAAGAACGTGATACATATTGGTAAATAAAAGGGAGAATACAGGCTAGAATAAACTGTCCATAAGGGAAAAGGAGAGCAGAGGAGAAAAAGGACAAGGAAAGGAGAGTAAAAGAACATAATAGAAAGACTAGATAAAAAATTAGAAGAGCAGACTAGATATAGAGAGAGAAGGTACATGAAACATGTAAAATTTAATAAAAAATGTCATATTCACGAATCAGACCAAAAGGCTCTAACGTCTGTAACGTATATATCCAATATGCCTCACGTTCCTTCAACCTCTGTATTCTATTTCCCCCCTCCTAGGTTGAAGTACTTGTTCCAAAACCTGGTACCGTAACTGTGCTACCGTGTGACCAGCTTGTATAAAATGCGCAGGGATGGGTAGGAGTGTCTGTTTACACCTGATTGTTGATTTATGTTTACTTATTCGGTCTCGGATATGTTGGGTAGTCTCCCCAACATATCTGAGACCGCAGGGACATTTGATCAGATAGACAACATATGTTGAGTCACAGGTAAGGCAGAGTACCATAAAGCTAAAAGAATACCCCGTGGGTTACGGGTCCCTCTTCGTCCCACATTATTTGCGGATAATACTACCTACTGTGACAGGTTTGAGAGCATACTTAATAAATGCTCGATGGATATTATCATTCTTACCATCGATTTCCTACAACAGGAGCTCAGAGATGTTGGGGAAAGCATTCGAAGTATTGAAGACCAGTTATCTAATACTCTTCCACCTGCCGAATGGAATACCATGAAAACGTGGACCCAGGATTCCGTGACGGACTTCAAGAAAACATTACAAGATAGAAAAAGATCCAAATACATTAGGGACCAGGACGATTACTCGAGAAATCGCATTTACAAGTGGCGATTTCAGGAACCTCATGACCGACGACAATCTTATCATGCTACATATCAGGGCTCTACCAGCTCTGATAGTGATCATAGCCAGTCCCGTGGGTCTTCCTCTTCTTCTTTTTTAGGGCCAAGACGTCCCCCAAGAAAAAGACGAGGCGTGGGAAAAGGAAACCAAGGGGCCCCATACAAAGTCACGACTCGTTCTCAGGTAGGACAAACATCCTATATAACATCTCATCCTACCATCTATCCCCAACAGAGTCCCAGGTATTGCAGAAGGGTCTCTCCTTCTGCCCCACCCCAACGTTTAATGAATTTACCTTGGACCAGGAGCTCAGACGGTTCTTCCGATCCCTTAGACTCAAAACACATTTTCAGTCCCTAGAGTCTAGTGAGACCACCCCTCTCACTGCCATTCCAGGAATGTTTCGACTTAAGGACCTTAAATTAACTATACAGAGTTCATTTCAACCACCCAAAACCTATCACCCGGTTGAAACTTTAATTGGTCTAGTCAGCTCTGACACTAAGAGAGTCATTAATGACATAAGAAATGGTCACCTACAGGTCCGTCATAATCTTACACCTGAGGAGTCTCAAGCCATTGATGGCCTTAAGAGTAACCAGAAACTAGTCATCAAACCAGCCGATAAAGGCGGTGCTATTGTGGTGATGGACAAATCTTACTATACGTCTGAGATACAGGGCCAACTTAATGATCATACTACTTATAAGCCTATCTCGCGGGATCCAACATCTAAAATCAGGGATCTCATTAAACACCTTATCACGAAACATGTACATCTTGGTACCATTGATAAAAAATTGTCTGAATTTCTGATAAAGGAGTTTCCCATTACACCAGTATTTTATACTCTACCCAATATTCATAAAAATTTGAATGAACCTCCTGGACGCCCCATTGTGGCTTCCACAGATTCTATTCTATCACCCTTGGCCATTACACTTGAGAAAATTCTGAACCCCTTGGTACCATCCATAAAATCGTACATTAAGGATACTAATGATTTCCTACATTTCCTTAGAACAACCAACAACATTTCTGGTGGTGACATTCTGGTTACTCTTGACGTGACAAGCCTCTACACAAGTATTAGTGTCAGACTTCCGGGATTTCCAGTTCTCTTTTGAAAGAGCTTGCCCTCGGTTAACATGGAGTTTGCTGTTCTGTTGCCCTACTTCCTGTCCAGCTGTTTAAAAGGCCGCCTCTAAGCTTAGTCCAGTGCCTGAGTATACTGCTTGCTGTGTACTCCTGCTTTGCTGCTCTTGGTTCCTGATTGACATTTTGGATCCTCACGAAAAACAACCGACACCGACTTTGGACTTCACTCGGACTCATCAAGCTGTGCCCGGACTCCGTCTGCCGTCTTTGGTCAGCACTTCTGCCCGGTTCCTTCCAGTTCGTAACCACTCTGGACTCTCATCTCGTGCGGACATTTTTGGACTATACCTCTGGCCCTTTGTGTCCCGGCTGCTGCGCATTTAGGCCTTCTGGGGTGATTGCCAGACAGTCCCTGTATAGGGGTTCGCTCTTGGTGGTCTCCCTGGGGGAGTCCGGTGCGTGGCCCCGGGAATTCCCTTCGCTCCGATCCTGGAAGGTATTTCCGGTGTTTATTGTTCTACTGTGTTTTGTTCCGTTTATGTACATATCGTTGGTTACCTGTTATAAACATTTCTGCACCAAGAACTCGTCTCTGATTGTCATTGCCCTAACGCAATCGAAATCCTCAGTACATACAATAGTATTACATTATACTCAGGCCATAAAAGGATTTCGCTGGGGCAATGACTGAGACACGAGTAGATCAGCTTTTTTCCATGATTAACTCCTTGCAGCAGGAGATGGAGGCGGTGCAGACTAAACTTAGAGATGTGGAGGCACAGCTGGGCCATGATCACCAGGTACTGGGTCCGGCTATTCAGGATTTGCAAGTCAGAGTGGAGGCTCAGGAAGCCGTCCCCACTACGTCCGTATCAGCTGCCGGTATGCCTAGGTTACCCCCATTTCGTTTCAGTGGTGATCGTAGTCAGTTTCGTGGATTTGTTAACCAGTGTATACTGTTTTTTGATGTACATGCTGATTATTACCGTTCTGACCGGTCAAAAGTGTTATGTATAATCATGTTATTAACCTCACGAGCACTGGCTTGGGCTAATCCTATGATAGAGAATCGGGATATCCGTTTAAATCACCTGGATGACTTTCTGACCGCAATGGCGCAAATGTTTGATGATCCGAATCGCCGTGCTACCGCTGAATCGGCTCTCCTTTCCTTACGTCAGGGAAAGCGGTCTGTCGTTGAATACGCCACTGAGTTCAAGAGGTTAGTGGTAGACACCGACTGGGGAAACAATGCGTTATTGTCAGTTTTCAGAAAAGGTTTGTCCGGTACCATCAAGGACGAGTTTGCTCGTTCCGAATCTCCAGGGGATTTTGAACTGTTTCTCCAACACTGTGTGCGTATTGATACCCGCTTGACGGAACGTAGACAGGAAAAATGGGCAGCTGTAAACCGGGTAACCAACTTTGCGTTTCCTTCCAGAGAACCCGCTCTCAGGACGCCACGGGAGGCCGAGGACGTTCCTATGCAAGTGGACTCTCTGCAAAAGCGAGAGACCAACGAACGTCGTGAACACCGGCTCCGTGAGCGTTTGTGTTTCTATTGCGGTCAATCGGACCATTTCTTGATTGACTGCCCGAGACGTCCAAATCGCCCAAATAAGGTATTGGCAGCCATGGCAGAGTGTGACAACACGGACGCAGAGTCCGATATCTCTGAGGCAAGTGGACACCTGGATGCGGTATTTTCCTTGACTGTAATGTCAACATCACCTAAGGACTCAGAAGGGAAATACACCCATTGCTCGCTTCCCATTCAGATTCGGTGGGAGGGACAGTTAATACCTACATCTGCTATGATAGACTCTGGGGCAGGGGGTAATTTCATGGACTCTTCTTTTGCCAGGAAACACGGTATCCGGACTCAACAAAGATCCTCACCGGTTACCATGGAGACGGTAGACGGATCGCCGTTAGTTTCTGGACCAGTTGATCGGGAAACAGTACCCCTAGAATGTGTGATGAAGCCAGGTCAGCAGGAGACCCTTGTTTTCATGTTGATTTCTTCTCCCCATTTTCCGATTATTTTAGGAATTCCGTGGCTACGGTCTACAAATCCAGTCATCGTTTGGGAGACTAAGGAAATATCCTTCCCACCGCAGAGTGGTCCGACCATTAGTCCAACTGTACCGGTTCCAGTAACACCGAATGCGGAGGGCACTGTACAGGTACCTGTTCTACCCCCGGTTTATCATGACTTCGCTGATATATGCGACAAAAGAAAAGCAGATCGGCTTCCCCCGCATAGACCGTATGATTGTCCCATAGACTTACTCCCAGGGGCGGAGATCCCGTTTGGTCATGTCTACCCGTTGGCGGCACCTGAGCTAGAAGCACTAAAGGATTACATCGATGAAAGTCTAGCCAAGGGATTTATTCGCCCTTCTACCTCACCAGCAGGGGCACCCATCTTTTTCGTGAAAAAGAAAGAGGGGACTCTGAGACCTTGTATTGACTACCGGGAACTAAATAAGATAACCATCCGGAACCGGTATCCGTTACCGTTGATTCCTGAGCTATTGGAGAGAGTCCAACAGGCAAAGATATTCACTAAATTGGATCTCCGTGGGGCATATAATCTACTCCGCATACGTCCCGGAGACGAGTGGAAGACAGCGTTCAGATGTCGGTATGGACATTATGAGTATCTAGTGATGCCTTTTGGACTTTGTAACGCTCCTGCGGCTTTCCAACACCTAGTCAACGATATTTTTAGGGATATAATGGACCAATTCATGGTGATTTACCTGGATGATATCTTGATCTTTTCTGATTCCCTACAGGAACACCAGGAGCACGTCAAGACAGTACTTACCCGTCTGAGGGATAACCACCTGTACATTAAACTGGAGAAGTGCGAATTCCATTGCTCACAAATACAATTTT
The DNA here is from genome assembly GCF_048569485.1 of Anomaloglossus baeobatrachus. Taxonomy (NCBI): domain Eukaryota; kingdom Metazoa; phylum Chordata; class Amphibia; order Anura; family Aromobatidae; genus Anomaloglossus; species Anomaloglossus baeobatrachus. Next base: position 59,127,401 of record NC_134362.1, read on the forward strand.
TAGGATATGTCATCTCTCCTCAGGGACTGAACATGGAGTCTGGCAAGATACAAGCAATTCTAGACTGGCCGGAACTGGGAAACATCAAGGAGGTACAACGCTTTGTCGGTTTTGCCAACTTTTACCGACGCTTTATCCGTAACTTTTCAGAGATCGTCCGTCCCATCACTCTGTTAACCAAGAAAGGACAGAAGTTTGTGTGGTCCGTCCAGGCCCAGGAAGCTTTCAATCGTCTCAAGGTTTGTTTTACCTCAGCGCCAATACTAGTACACCCGAATCCCGCACTCCCCTTTATTGTGGAAGTCGACGCTTCCGATTATGCATTAGGGGCTATCCTTTCCCAAAGGACTGGGGACAAGAGTCTCTTGCATCCGTGTGCTTTCTTTTCTCGCCGGTTGTCCCCTGCAGAAAGGAACTATGACATTGCGGACAAGGAATTGTTGGCGATTATTTCAGCTTTTAAGGAATGGAGACACCACTTACAGGGAGCTGCACAGCAAGTGATAGTACTCACAGATCATCGTAACCTGGAATTTCTTAAGTCTGCAAGGTGCCTGTCTCCACGGCAAGCCCGTTGGAGCTTATTCCTTAATCAGTTCAATTTTATCGTTACATACCGTCCAGGTTCACGTAATGGGAAAGCCGATGCCTTGTCCCGAATCCACGCCATGGACTCCGTGCCTGGAACCCCGTCTCAGACCGTGTTATCAGATGCCAATTTCGTTGGAGTAATCCAGGACCAGGACTTGTGGAAGGACATCAAGCTGGCCTATGATGGTGACGTATTTCTTGCTGCCCCCCCGAATGATGTGACTCTTGTTCTTCGGAATGGTGTGTGGTTGAGAGAGCGACGTATTTATGTCCCGGAGGCCGTAAGACTTCGGGTTCTCAAGTTGGTCCATGACTCCGTGTTGGCTGGTCATAGGGGGGTACAGAAGACGCAGGAATTTCTGAGTCATTTTTTCTGGTGGCCTACCTGTTTAAAGGATGTAAAAGACTATGTCCACTCATGTGTGGTTTGTGCCCGGTGCAAGGTCCCTCGTGTGGCTCCTACGGGACTCCTCCAACCGTTACCCGTTCCATCTCGCCCTTGGGGATCCATCTCAATGGATTTTATTGGGGAGTTGCCAGTCTCAGGCGGTCACAATACCATTTTAGTGGTGGTGGATCGGTTGACAAAAGCTGCTCACTTTATTCCGTGTACCGGTCTTCCCTCAGCCGCAGAGACAGTGGATTTGGTTATCCAGAACATATTCCGATTGCATGGGGTACCAGATGAGATCATCTCTGACCGGGGCGTGCAGTTCACATCTAAGTTCTGGAAGGGGTTTTGTTCGGCACTCCAGATTGATGTCTGTTTATCTTCTGCATACCATCCTCAGACAAATGGGCAAACCGAACGGACTAATCAAACCCTGGAACAGTACCTCCGATGTTATGTCAGCCATCTGCAGGACGATTGGTTGAAGATGCTTCCTTTGGCGGAGTTCTCGTATAACAACACTCAGAGCAGCTCCACTAAGGTAACGCCCTTTTTCGCTAACTTGGGTTACCATCCGAATGTTTTGCCTAGGTCACCGGTTGCGGTTTCGGTGCCAGCGGTGGAGGACAGATTGACGGAGCTACGACAGAATCTGGAGGTTCTAAAGGACACTGTGGCTGCGGCTCAGGAGCGTTACAAGAGGTCGGCAGACACTCACCGGAAACAGGCACCCATGTATAAGGTAGGGGACTCGGTGTGGTTATCCACCAAAAACCTGAGATTGGGTGTTCCTTCGCAGAAGCTGGGACAGAAATTCATCGGTCCGTTTAAGATCACCGGGATCGTGAGCCCTGTGGCCTGTCGGCTGCGGTTGCCGCACCATTTAAAGGTACACCCGGTCTTTCATGTTTCTCTCCTCAAACCCGTTTCCCCTAATACGTTTCATGGTCGTGTCGTGCCTCCTCCTCCGCCTGTGATGGTTGACGGCGAGGAGCAGTTCGTGGTTGAGGACATTATTGACTCCCGGCTCCATCGTCATCGGCTTCAGTATCTGGTACGTTGGCAGGGGTACTCCCCCGAGGACGATTCCTGGGAACCCGTGGGTAACATTCGTGCGCCCCGGAAGGTTGCTCAGTTTCATCGGCGGTACCCGGACAAGCCAGGCCCTGATCCGTCCTGAGGCCGTTTCTGGGGGGGAAGTACTGTCAGACTTCCGGGATTTCCAGTTCTCTTTTGAAAGAGCTTGCCCTCGGTTAACATGGAGTTTGCTGTTCTGTTGCCCTACTTCCTGTCCAGCTGTTTAAAAGGCCGCCTCTAAGCTTAGTCCAGTGCCTGAGTATACTGCTTGCTGTGTACTCCTGCTTTGCTGCTCTTGGTTCCTGATTGACATTTTGGATCCTCCCGAAAAACAACCGACACCGACTTTGGACTTCACTCGGACTCATCAAGCTGTGCCCAGACTCCGTCTGCCGTCTTTGGTCAGCACTTCTGCCCGGTTCCTTCCGGTTCGTAACCACTCTGGACTCTCATCTCGTGCGGACATTTTTGGACTATACCTCTGGCCCTTTGTGTCCCGGCTGCTGCGCATTTAGGCCTTCTGGGGTGATTGCCAGACAGTCCCTGTATAGGGGTTCGCTCTTGGTGGTCTCCCTGGGGGAGTCCGGTGCGTGGCCCTGGGAATTCCCTTCGCTCCGATCCTGGAAGGTATTTCCGGTGTTTATTGTTCTACTGTGTTTTGTTCCATTCATGTACATATCGTTGGTTACCTGTTATAAACATTTCTGCACCAAGAACTCGTCTCTGATTGTCATTGCCCTAAAGCTGGTGTCACACTAAACGACAGCGACAACGACGTCGCTGTTACGTCACCATTTTCGGTGACGTAACAGCGACCTTGTAAGTCGCTGTTATGATCGCTGCTTAGCTGTCAAACACAGCAGAAGCAGCGATCATAAGGTCGCTGTGCTACATGTTCAGAGAGCAGGGAGCCGCGCTTAGCGCTGGCTCCTTGCTCTCCTGCAGCACACATCGGGTTAATTAACTCGATGTGTGCTGCAGCTACATGTCACAGTTCAGAGAGCAGGGAGCCGCGCTTAGCGCTGGCTCCTTGCTCTCCTGCAGCACACATCGGGTTAATTAACCCGATGTGTGCTGCAGCTACATGTCACAGTTCAGAGAGCAGGGAGCCGTGCTTAGCGCTGGCTCCTTGCTCTCCTGCAGCACACATCGGGTTAATTAACTCGATGTGTGCTGCAGCTACATGTCACAGTTCAGAGAGCAGGGAGCCGCGCTTAGCGCTGGCTCCTTGCTCTCCTGCAGCACACATCGGGTTAATTACCTGATGTGTACTGCAGCCACATGTCACAGTGCAGGAGCCGGCGCTGGCAGCAAGAGCGGAGGCTGGTAACCAGCGTAAACATCGGGTAACCAGGGAAAGGTCTTCCCTTGGTTACCCGATGTTTACGCTGGTTACAGCTTACCGCAGCTGCCAGTGCCGGCTCCTGATCGCTTCATTTCGTCGCTCTCTCGCTGTCACACACAGCGATGTGTGTGTCACAGCGGGAGAGTGACGACCAAAAAATGAAGCTGGACATTCAGCAACGACCGGCGACCTCACAGCAGGGGCCAGGTCGTTGCTGGATGTCACACACAGCGACAGCGACGGGACGTCGCTGCAACGTCACAGAAAATGGTGACGTAGCAGCGACGTCGTTGTCGTCGTCGTTATGTGTGACACCAGCTTAACGCAATCGAAATCCTCAGTACATACAATAGTATTACAATTAGTAACCAACAAGGCATTGAGGCTGTTGATTCTTTTCTGGATAAGCATGATACATTATCCACTCATCAAAGAAAGCTGGTCATTGACCTCTTATCAATAGTATTACACAACAATTTTTTTCTTTTTCAAGATCAATTTTATCTGCAAATCCAAGGGACTGCAATGGGATCAAACGTAGCGCCCCCATACGCTAATATTTTCATGGCACATTTTGAAGATACTTTTGTCTACCCTCACCCTATGTTCTCGTCACATGTAGTCACATGGCGCAGATACATAGACGATATTTTCATGATATGGCATGGGGATTCCTTGAGTCTAAATACATTCTATTCTGACCTTAACAGCTGTCTACCCAACCTGAGCTTTACCTTACACTCAGATTTGCATAAAATCAATTTTCTTGATGTACTCGTCCTGAAATCCCCTAGTGGTGTCATTTCAACTGATCTCTATACTAAGTCCACGGATAGGAATAGTTTGTTACACTTTATTAGTGCCCATCCTAGTCACATTAAGCGGGCACTTCCATCATCCCAGATCAAGCAAGTTGACCGCATAGTGTCAGATCCTGACTTAAGAGAGAGGCGCAGGGCTGAGATGAGTGACAAGTTTGTTGCCAGGGGTTATCCACAGAGAGTTGCCGCACCAGAACCCGTTGCTAGACGGAATAGTCTACAATCTGGTCCTAGAGCAACTTTTGTTGCCACTTATCATCCCTTTCAGGCGCAGGTTAAGGGTGTCATTCTTAAGCATTGGTCGCTTTTAGGCCAAGCTTATCCTAATATTCCGGAGTTTAATAATAGACCTCTTTTCTGCAATAAACGCCCGAAAAATCTGAGGGATACATTGGTGCGGGCAGACATTGGCTCCCAGGTGAAGCAAAAACGACAGATGACATTACAGACAGCCCGTACTGCGAACTATCCATGTTTACATTGAATCCAATGCTCGAATATCACAAAAGGCAGCACCTTCACTCATCCCCGCACAGGCAGGATCTTCCATATCAGAAACGTTTTACCTGTGACTCAACATATGTTGTCTATCTGATCAAATGCCCCTGCGGTCTCGGATATGTTGGGGGTCTCCAACAGTAGTCTTACCCAACATATCCGAGACCGAATAAGTAAACATAAATCAACAATCAGGTGTAAACAGACACTCCTACCCATCCCTGCGCATTTTATACAAGCTGGTCACACGGTAGCACAGTTACGGTACCAGGTTTTGGAACAAGTACTTCAACCTAGGAGGGGGGTGAAATAGAATACAGAGGTTGAAGGAACGTGAGGCATATTGAATATATACGTTACAGACGTTAGAGCCTTTTGGTCTGAATCGTGAATATGAAATTTTTTATTCAATTTTACATGTTTCATGTACCTTCTCTCTCTATATCTAGTCTGCTCTTCTAATTTTTTATCTAGTCTTTCTATTATGTTCTTTTACTCTCCTTTCCTTGTCCTTTTTCTCCTCTGCTCTCCTTTTCCCTTATGGACAGTTTATTCTAGCCTGTATTCTCCCTTTTATTTACCAATATGTATCACGTTCTTTTCTTTTTTACATGTCTCGCCATACGTCCTATACAGGTTTTCATTTATCACTAAATGTTTCTTTTTATTTTTCAGGCGCTGTAGTTCTCTCATGGTTCCGTCACGGCACTGAATATCCTGTCGGCAGCGTTCACCAGCATCTCCTGGACGTCAGTGTGCCCGCGCGTGCACGGTCTCGGCCGCACCACCGGCCGGTCTGCGCACGCGCCTGGCCCACTCCTCCCACCTATCACTCACATATCGTGACCGCCGCTTGCCCATGCGCCGATCGGCCTGTTGGCCCTTCTGCGCATGGGCGATCGTGCGTTCCACGATTACCCCTTTGCGGTTCAACACCTTTATTTCCGGATCACATGTGCGCATTGCCCCAGCTGATATTCACGCACACGGACCGGCTGTGGCCGCTGCCGGTGCATGCGCCGATTGACCTATATGGTTCTTCCGCGCATGGGCGGCTTGCGTGCCACGGTCTGGCCCTGTGTTCTACTGACAGGTGTTCCTAGTTGGATTGATTCACTTAAGCAATTAGGCACCTTGAAAAAGGTCTCACCCCTCACTTCCACGTGCACTGCAGGAGTTCACACGGGTACTGACTATCACACAGGAGTTTCTCCATTACAAGGTACAGACTGTTCTATATCTTTCTTTCATACTGGCTGCAATCCCCTATGGGATTTTTCTTTGTTTTTTCATTATGTTCTCTACATTTTCCTCTTAGGAGTCTGTCTCATCTTCCCAGTAACATTATCACCTGTTACAACACTGTCTTGCCTTATTATCCAACAAGATTAAGGTTTGTTATTTAACATATCATGTCTTTCTTTCTGTGATCATACTCTCTGAGACATAGACTTACATGATCATGCTTTTATGTATTCGCAGACCATAACATTAGGTTTCATACACCCTTTGGGTACTTGCCTGATCTCAGATTCTTTATATAGTACTCCTACCAAGTGGTATGTGCTGATCTCCTCACTTATATGCTCACCCTTCTTATGAGGGTTATACTAACATAGTGACTGATTTTCATGTTCATAGATTACATAAGTCACCAGTCCAGACATCTGATACCCGTGATGACAAAAGGCATCTGTCTTATTGGCAGTTTTGCCTCTACTGTATACATTATCACTGGGTATGTACACATTTATGATAGTCATACTCAGTCTTCCATATCTGTACAACAGAGCTCAATAAATGTCATACTCTACAAACCTTTCTTTCCTTCACAGTACCGCATAGTGGACTCCCCTAGTCCAGCATTACTTTTACATTACCTGTGTGCAACTTACCATATCATTGATGTTAACAAAGGTATTTTCATTACTTTCTATTCACCTGAGGAATGTAGTGCCTCTTTTCCCCTTTTCATTTTTCTTTTTTCTTTTTTCTTTTTTTTTCTCTTCTTTCTTCTCTCCTATTGAGTCAGTACTCTCAGCGCCAGGCTCCTTTCCCCTGTGTCTGGTTTCTTCCTCTCCTCTTTTTTCATGGCTCCTCCTTCCATATCCCCCTTATTTTCTTCTTCATATCCCGTCTTGCTCATCGTCTATTCTTCTCCATTTCCTCTATATCCCCTTAGGTCCTTTCATTTCATTCATTACGCTTCCTGCATCTTTCATTCTACTAAATCTCTTCATTTGTGGCCGGACCTATTATTTGTAGATCTATCTATTTTAGGCATTCTTGTGTATCATGAAGACCTCGTATATTTGAGTAGCTACTTGAATACATATTGTTTCTTCCACAACCATATAGGTATGTCCTATGTATTTGCAATGATCTCATTTAGGGTGGTCCTCCTATAGAGTGTCCTAAGCCTCCTCTAGAGGATACTGTTTCATAAACGGATCATTATGATATATTGTGCTTTGTTTTCAATTTTTCAATGTGAATCAAGTATCAGTGTCTATAAGCTTGTTGATGTTAGTTTATCTTTTCTTTTCTTTTTGAATGATATATTTTTATACCACAACGTATATGATATAAAAACATCCCTTTGTATATGTAATAATTTGGTTTTCTTTTCTGTAAATTTATATCACAGACTATCTCTGAGGAAGGCCTATATGTGAAGGCCGACACGTCAGATTTATATTTTTTTGGACCTTTGCATCAATAAAAAACAAGCGAACTGTAGTTCAAATACCATCTTGTCTCAGACTCTTAACTTTTTCTGTGTGCCCGAGTTATCTATGGCCAAAAGTGTTGGCACCCTTGAAATTGTTCCCAGAAATTAAGTATTCCTCCCAAAAAAATTATTGCAACTACACATTTTCACATTTTGTTATACAAAAGTTTATTTCCTTTTGTGTATCGGAACAACTTAAAAAAAAAGAGGAAAAAAAGAAGTCGATAACTTCACACAAAACTCCAAATACAGTCTGAACCAAATTGGTGTCCCCCTCAACTTAAAATTTGATTGCACAAACTTTATAATAAATAACTGCAATCAATCGCTTCCAATAACTACAAATAAGCTTCTTTCTCTTCTCACCTGGAATTTTGGACTCTTCTTTGTAAACTGCTCCAGGTTTAAACTATCCCAGAAAGAGGCACAGTATGGGGCACTTTATTACTGAAAAGGGCCCAGAATGGTAGACATTATACCAGGAAGGGGCTTGAGATGAGGGACATTACACCAGGACTGGACTCAGAGTGAGGGACATTATTATAGCATGCAAATCAAAAAGGTCCGTGGAGCCGTTTTTAGGAGTCTCGACATGGAAAAAACCCAGATATCCCTCCGGGAAGGACCTAGCCAAAAAGTGTCTCTTTTTAGGAGACCACCATAACCACCATATTAGGTGACCCTTTTAGTCAATATCCAACTCTTGACGAGTTTAAGGATATGACAAGGGAAATACCAAGGCCAGGTATCCATCCACAGACAGCTGTTTCGGGGTATTGCCCCTCATCAGTCTGGAGTAGGATTCTGGCCAGGTGCGAGCAATGCCTAGTAGACCAGCAAGACAAATCATCACTGATCTCGGGGAGACCAGCCAGAGAAAACACTGCTGGCAGCCAGCGAAGGCGCTCAACACAGTGAAATCCTAGGTGCATTGCCCCATGGGAAGTATGCAAATCAAAAAGGTCCGTGGAGCCTCTGTTAAGAGTCTCAACATGGAAAAAAGCCAGATATCCCTCGGGGAAGGACCTAGCCAAAAAGTGGCTCTTTTTAGGAGACCACCATAACCACCATATTAAGTGGCCCTTTTAGTCAAAATCCAACTCTTGACGAGTTTAAGGATATGACAAGGGAAATACCATAGCATGGGGATATTCTACTAGGAAGGGGCCAGGATGAGGGATATCACTATATAGGAGTCAAACACGTATCTTTATAGGATCTAGAACACTACGAGGGCTAATACAGACTAACATGCAGGTTGAGGACCAGATCCAAATTTCGCTGAGTACCTGATAGTATCCTCTCCCACCCCCAATTCATTATCCGACACTGATATCGTCTTCTCCCACCCCTTAATTCATAATGATGCTATCAGACTTATAATGAATTTGTGGGTGAGTCGGTGTTACACAGGACAGCGACTAAGGGTAGCTTTACACGCTACGATATCACTAAAGCGATCTAGTTGGGGTCACGGAATTTGTGATGCACATCCAGCCGCTTTAGCGATGTCGTTGTGTGTGACACCTATGAGCGATTTTGAATCGTCGCAAAAACGTTCAAAATCTTTCATCGGTGACATGCCCCCCTATTCCCAATTATCATTGCGGCTGCTTCTACGATGTTGTTCGTCGTTCCTGCGGAAGCACACATCGCTCCATGTGACACCGCAGGAACGAGGAACCTTACCTGCGTCCCGCCCGCAATAAGGAAGGAAGAAGGTGGGCGGGATGTTACGTCCCGCTCATCTCCGCCCCTCCACTTTGATTTGGTGGCCGCTTAGTGACGTCGCTGTGACGCTGAATGAACCACCCCCTTAGAAAGGAGGCGGTTCGCCGGTCACAGCGACATCGCTAGGCAGATAAGTAGTGTGACGGGTCCACGCGATTTTGTGCGCCACGGGCAGCGATTTGCTTGATGGGGGCGGGTACGCTCGCTAGCGATATTGGTAACGATATCGCAGCGTGTAAAGCGGGCCTAAGGCTATGTGCACACATTCAGGATTTGCAGCAGAAAATTCTGCTGCAAATCCTGATGTATTGGCAGGAGAAACGCTGCATAGACAACACATGTTTAAATATTTTATTCCCCACAAAAATAATTAACGCATGCATGAGATTTCAGGAATCTCATTCACTTTGCTTTTACTATAAAACTGCATATTTTTTGCAACAAATCCAGGTGGGGGAAAAAAATGCAACATTCTCACATAGCCTTCAAATGAATGGGGAGGGGGGGGGGTAACAGAGAGCTTGATTAGCTATCATTTCTGCTGCCCTATATATGTGAACTCATGATGGCAACAGTGCTGGCTTATCAATTTATATTTTGAATAGTGCATGGCCAATAGTATATTAATGGTGGGGTACATATTTGTGTGACGCCCTGGCCTGTCAGGTCGTCACAGGGTATTGTGCAATCTGCCCTTCTGTGCAATATCCACCTCCTCCTTGGTTACGTGTTCCCAACTAATGGTGTTGCCAACATCAGCCAATCAAAATCCTAGGAACACTCTGCACCACACCCACCAGACACACTAGTGGACGGCCTGAGTGGAATAGGGTCGCCCACTTGGGGGGTTGGTAAGGGGAGGTCAGGAGTGTCAGGAGTCAGTGAGTGAGTAGGAGTCGAGAGTTAGAGAATGAAGTAGAGAGGAGGTTGACTGGCCCACCCCAGGGCTATGGGACACCCGGTGCCGGGCCGGACTAGTCCGGGGGTCGTCAGTGGTGGCGGGGCCCGACTCCGTGACCCTGGTGGGAGTCAATTAATAAGGCTTCAGTGGGGGTGATTATTAGGTTATATTCGTGACGCCACCTGTGGTTTGTGGCTATTAAACCGTCGCTGCTGTATGAGGCCTCCGGGGCTGGTGGAATGGCAGCTTGGATGGTCCTGCTCCCCACAGGTGGAGCGGTGCCCCAGGGCAACTGTTGGTGCTTGTAAGTGTCGATGTAGTGATGGAAGTCTATGCAATGATGGAAGTCTATGCTGTGGTGATATAGTGCAGGCGAAATAACAGAAGCAACACCAGGGGGTGTAGTTTTAGGTTGTTTACTCACAGTTCCTGGGTTGTAGCACACTGGTGCCTTTAGACTGCTGGAACCCACTGTCAGGGACCTCCGCCGATCCCGGTTAGATCTGAGAATAAAAGCCGGTGCACCCTTCTATTGTGTTCCTCTCTTCAGCTGACTTCTAAGCCTTGCCTTTGCTGGATGAACCTGGCTTGGCCTCCACTACAGCCTCCGGGCCAGGGGCTTGCCTATTGGGTATTCTACCCCCTTTCCAGAGCTTCTGCTGTGGGCTGTGGCCCGGGGCGCTTGAAGCCACCCTGGACCTCGGTTTTTACTTTTGGAAATTACTTCTCTTCCTCCAGTTTCTAGGGACCGTCCCCTGTGTGCAGCTTGATCCCTCCACCGAATGACTTTGTGGAAAAGGCCACCAGCTTGGAAGCTTTGCAGTGGCCCTGGAATCCCTTCTGTTGTTCTGCTGTGGTGTCACCTGGGCCTAGCCGGGCCCCAGGGTCTTCACCAGGAACTCAGCTCTCTTTAGACTTTTCTTGAGGTAACTACCTCCTTCTCTTTCTCCTCACAGTCTTCACTCTCTCACTCCCTGAGGTAAACTGAAACTAACTGATTCCTGCTTCTACTCTACTCTCTGCTGGCTCCTCCCACCTTCCCAGTTGCTAGCCCCCCCCTATGGGAGAAGGAATGGGTCTTATGGCCCCTCCCAGCATGCAGCATGGGAGGGTAGCTGCCACTATCCCCGGTCCCTGTGTGTGCCTAACAATGGGTGTAGTGCAGATTTGCCTGTGAACCGACATTTACTCCTTTCCTTACCCAGGATGGGACATCACACCTCTGGCTGAGGTGCAATGACTCTGTAGCGACGGAAGCCTCAGGGGCGCCACAAGGTCAGGAGCTGGGCTCCTTGGAACTTACTAGGTAGCAGATGGTGGTCTGGGCCTAGTAAGAGCTGGACCCCCGGTCGCAGGGGATTGTGACAAGGGGCACGGAACTGTCGAGGAGGACAGCCGGCGGCCTTGTACAATCACCGGGCTGGGAACAGGGCACGACAGGGTACGTGGACCCTAGGTCAGGGAGTAGCTTCAGGCAACCTGACAATTGACCCGACGAGAACGGAGCCTTCAAGATCCGCTCTCCACCCGCTCCAGAATCGGGGTACCAGCGCAACGAGGGGGATAGGACTTTCAACAAAACCGGTCCAGGAAATCCCAAGCGTGAACCCTGAGAGCAAGCTCCCTCAGTTAGCCACATTTGGAAGCAGGACCCGACTAGTTCTACACTACAGGGACCAACTGACAAGTGAACTGAGTGCCAAGGGAAAGGTCACAGATCATCAGGCAAAACCAGCGGGAACGGGACCCAAACGTGCTCCCCTCAGCGGCAGCGGTGTCCAGAACTTAGGTTTATCAAGTTGTCGGTGTCAGCTGTGTGAACTGAGTGAGTACGAAAGTGACCCCTTCACTCCCAACATCACTTCCCAACACCATCTCCGAGTCCCGGGGCATCCCCCCTACTCGTGGAGGGGTTAAACACCTGGCTGCCCACTCCATCGCCCCCGGGTACTCTCAGCTGCAGCGGTGGTACTCCACCTTACCACACACCACAGGTGGCGTCACGAACTTTAAATACACAATCCCCTGTAAATACCCCCTTGGGGCACATTTGTATTCAGGGGAGCAGTGTGGGGCATTTATTCAGAAGACAAATGTATGTATACAATATATGTGACCTTGTTATTTTCAGGGCTGCGTTGATCAGTGTGACAAGACGAGTCAATTAATCAGATGAGATGACAGCAATAAGTCACTTGATGTAAAAATCAAGGAACACACCGACATTTCACACAGATCCAGCAATGTAGCCTTATTATATATTGCACAGTGCCTTAGTATATACTATACTGTCTTGTTATATATAGCACTGTCCATAATTACATAGTTTCCTCTTTTATTATAATAAATATATATGACACTGTCCATGTTTGCGTAGCATTCTCACTAGTTATGTATGACGCCGTCCCTTATTATATAGTGTCCTCTGTTGTTATGTATAGTGTGGCGACCCTGAGATTTCCGTCACCACAGAGTACTGCACCTCATTTAAGGTGAGGTATTCGCCTCGGGTAAGGAGGGGGTTAATCACCGGTGTTCCACATTCACACCTTATATAAAGCTTAGAAGCCTTCTGTTACGGTTGCTGCGAGCGCTGGAGACTAAGTCCAGATTTCTTGCTACTGCACATGTGCGAGCGCCGGAGACTAAGTCCAATCTTGGAGCCATTGCACATGTGCGGGTGACATCATCGCTGACACGAGGTCACATGTCTCTGACACCTTCTATGCCGATTGGTCGCTGGTCATGTGCTTGTGACGTCTTGCTCGGTGATAGGCCAGCATGACGTCACTCCTGTCGTTCTGGCAGCGGATTGGCTCTGGTGTCCTCCATCTTGGATGAGGCACAGAGTCTATATAAGACCCTGACACACGCCGCATGGTGCTCAGTCCTCTTGGTTCATGCATATGAGTAGACGCTCTGTGCGCGTTCCTCTAGGCATTCCTCTGTCTATGCTAGGTGAGCGCTACCAGCAGGGTAGCGTTCTTATACCTTACAGCTTCGGCTGCTGTCCGTATCCTTACCTCTTAGGGGAGCGGACATAGGCAGGTGCCTGAGGCACATGGTCTGGCTGGGCCTTGTGATTCTACTCGTAGGTGGACGTTGCCGCTAGGGTAACGTTCCTTATACTGCGTCTGGCAGTTGTTCGTATCCTCGCACACTAGGGGAGCGAACAGAGGTAGGAGCTTTGTGCGGCTTACGCTGCTGTTCGTCTCTTTTGCACCACTAGAAGAGCGGACCTAGGCAGGTGCCATATCTAGTGGTTCGTGTCCTCGCACACTAGTGGAGCGAACGCAGGTAGGAGCTTTGTGCGGCTTACGCTGCTGTTCGTCTCTTTTGCACCACTAGAAGAGCGGACCTAGGTAGGTGCCATTTCGCACACATTGCCTTTGTCTCTGTGATTATTAACAGAGATCATTCCACACACCCTCCAAGTAAGGGAGGAATTGCTTTACTTTCTTATTATATACTTCTGTGAGTTAACAGAGGTATTGCACTCTGCCATAGTCTGCAGCAAAGTCTTTGCACGGTGGACCCTGACTGTCTGATACTCCTTTCGGTTATTATCAGACAGCCCCCCGTAACATTAGGACTGAGCCAAGGGTCTGGCAGTTATGGCAGAATATCAGCAGTTACACCGTTACATACAAGTACTTGAGTCACGGCTCAAGAGTATAGAGGATAAACCTCAGACCATGGTGACATCTGCACATGATCCTCGACTTGCTCTGCCAAACAGATATTCTGGCGATGCCAGATCATGTCGTGGTTTCATTAGTCAGTGTCAGATACACCTAGAGGTCAACTCTTCTCGCTTCTCTACGGAGAGGTCCAGAGTAGGCTTTATCATCTCCTTACTTCAGGACAAAGCCTTAGAATGGGCGACTCCCCTATGGGAGCGCTCTGATGTGGTTACTCTGAGACATCAAGACTTTCTTGATGCTCTTAAGGCGGTATTCATGGGTCCGCAGGTTACCCATGATGCGGCCCTGAGACTGTTAGATCTATCTCAGGGTTCATTATCCACTAGTTCTTATGCCATTGCTTTTAGAACTCTGGTGGCAGAACTAGATTGGCCAGAGAAGGTGTTGATTCCTATCTTCTGGAGAGGGTTGGCAGGCTATGTCAAGGATGCCCTTGCTACTCGTGAGGTCCCTGCTTCTCTGGAGGACTTGATCACAGTAGCAACGAGGATCGATGTACGCCATAAGGAACGTAGACTCGAGGTCTCTTCCTCACGCCCTAAGCATCGGGCTATTCCAGTTGTTGAGGGTCCACTACCATCTTCCTCAGCATCTGAAACATCTCCCACTCCTATGGAGTTAGGTCATACGTTCTCCAGACTACGCAAGTCTGGTCCTCCTATATGTTACGTATGTCGTCAGGCTGGGCACTATGCCAACAAGTGTCCTAGTCGTCAGGGAAACTCCCTGGCCTAGTAACCATTAGAGGGGGGTTACTAGAGACGTCTTCTGCACCCTCTAAGTGTTGTATCCCAGGTCAGCTCTCGTTATCTGAGAATACATGGCCTATTATGGCTTTTGTGGATTCCGGAGCTGACGGGATTTTTGTGTCCTCAGGATTTGTAAAGGGACACAATATTCCCTCTATCATGTTAGAGGCGCCTATTCCTGTCCGTGTTGTTAATGGAACTATGTTGTCTGACTCCATTACATTGAGGACAGTTCCCTTGCGCCTTTCCCTGTCTCAGGGTCACATAGAGGAGATTTCTTTTCTTGTTTTGCCTGAGGGTATAGACGACGTCCTTCTGGGTCTTCCATGGCTTCGGACTCATGCTCCTCACATTGACTGGGAGTCTGACAGCATTATTAGTTGGGGTTCGAAATGTCAGTCCCGATGTCTTCCCTTACCACCTAAGGTCGTTGCGGTTGCATCAACTGATCTCTCTCCCATACCTACACCCTATTTGGATTTCGCTGACGTGTTCTCCAAACAGGGTGCTGAGGTTCTTCCACCCCATAGGCCGTATGACTGTGCCATAGACCTTATCCCAGGTTCGGTTCCACCTAAAGGCAGGGTTTACCCCCTGTCGATACCTGAGTCGGAGGCCATGTCGACCTATATAAGAGAGAGCTTAGAGAAGGGGTTCATTTGTAAGTCTGTCTCTCCCGCGGGAGCTGGGTTTTTCTTTGTTCGGAAGAAAGAGGGTGATTTGCGTCCCTGCATAGATTACAGGGGTCTCAACGCAATCACAATAAAGAACAAATACCCATTACCTTTAATTTCGGAGCTCTTTGACAGACTGAGAGGAGCTCAAGTTTTTACGAAGTTGGATCTGCGGGGTGCGTATAACTTGGTACGAATTCGAAAGGGTGACGAATGGAAGACCGCTTTTAACACCCGAGACGGTCACTATGAATACCTCGTCATGCCTTTTGGGTTATGTAATGCACCCGCAGTATTTCAGGACTTCGTAAACGATGTGTTCAGGGATTTACTGTTATCCTCAGTAGTGGTGTATCTGGACGACATCCTGATTTTTTCTCCTGATCTGGAGACTCATCGTCAGGATGTCGTTCGTGTCCTTTCCCGTTTAAGGGAGCACTCATTGTTTGCTAAACTCGAGAAATGTGTATTCGAGCAGTCCTCATTGCCTTTTTTGGGTTACATTATCTCACAAGAGGGTCTGGCTATGGATCCTGCGAAGCTCTCTGCTGTCCTGCAATGGTCCGAACCTCATTCCTTGAAGGCGGTGCAACGCTTCTTAGGATTCATAAATTATTACAGGCAGTTCATACCCCATTTTTCTACTTTGGTGGCCCCTTTGGTGGCCTTGACTAAGAAAGGTGCTAATCCCAAAGCCTGGTCTACTGAGACATCTCAGGCTTTTGAGGCAGTAAAAAGACACTTTTCAACTGCTCCCGTTCTTCAAAGACCCGATGAGAGTAAGCCCTTCCTCTTAGAGGTTGATGCCTCTTCAGTGGGTGCTGGTGCGGTCTTGTATCAAAAGAACGGTGCAGGTAGAAAAAGGCCGTGTTTCTTCTTTGCTAAAACCTTTTCACCGGCAGAGAGAAACTATACCATTGGGGATAGGGAACTGCTCGCCTTGAGATTAGCCTTGGAGGAGTGGCGTCACTTGCTGGAAGGAGCGAAACATCCTTTCCAGGTCTATACAGACCATAAGAATCTGACGTACTTACAAACCGCTCAGCGTCTGAATCCTCGCCAAGCCCGCTGGTCCTTGTTTTTCTCCCGCTTTCACTTCTCCATCAACTATTTGTCTGGGAGTAAGAATAACAAGGCAGACGCCCTGTCTCGCTCTATGCTTTCTACCCAGGAAGAGATTGACGAACCTCGTCTTATCCTTCCCTCCAGGGTTTTTCATACGCTCTCCCCTGTGACGTTAGACCAAATCCCACCGGGCAAGACCTTTGTTCCGCCTGATCGACAGAATGATATACTGTCATGGGCCCACACCTCAAAGGTGGGTGGGCATTTTGGTATTAGGCGGACACGAGAGTTACTGGAGAGGTGGTATTGGTGGCCACACTTAGCCAGCCACGTCAAGAGATATGTCGGTTCCTGCTACTCGTGTGCTCGCAACCGTCCATTACGGCAGAGACCGGCTGGGCTCTTGCATCCTTTACCAGTGCCAGATAGACCATGGGAGGTGGTAGGCATGGACTTTGTGGGTGATCTTCCATGTTCACAGGGACATAGATTTGTGTGGGTCATTACGGACCATTTCTCCCGGATGGTTCATCTCGTACCGTTATCGAGAATCCCATCTTCCAGGGTACTAGCCAATCTATTCCTCAAGCATGTCTTTAGGCTTCACGGGATGCCAGATCGTATCATTTGTGATAGAGGCCCGCAATTTACTTCCCGTTTCTGGCGAGATCTTTGTAGCCTTCTGCAAATTGAGTTGAATCTCTCTTCGGCATACCATCCGGAGACTAATGGTTTGGTTGAACGTACCAATCAATCTATGATTATATACCTTCGACACTTTGTTGCTGAGAACCACGATAACTGGTCCTCCCTCCTACCCTGGGCAGAATTTGCCCTTAACAATTCGCTGGCTGAGGCCACTGGGCAGACACCGTTCGTACTCAATAATGGGCAACACCCTAGGGTACCGGTACCGTTTCCCGCTGCTGCACCTCCTCCTCTTGTGGCCGACTGGGCAACTAATGCCAGAGAGGTTTGGGATCGGACTCAAGAGTCGATCCAAGCAGCTAAGGACCGTATGAAGACGGTGTCCGATCGGTTTCGTCGCCCGGCTCCTGTCTTTTCTCCAGGGGACTTTGTGTGGCTCTCTGCAAAACACGTGAGACTTAGAGTGAGCTCTGTCAAATTTTCTCCTCGCTTCCTGGGTCCTTATGAGGTTCTTCGACAGGTAAATCCTGTAGTCTATCAATTGAAGTTACCTGTCCATCTTAGGATTCATGACAAATTCCATGTCTCACTGCTAAAGCCGGCTATTTTACCTCACGCTCGTGAAGTGCACTCTCCTGCCTCTGATTCCTCTCGCTCTAGCTATGAGGTACGAGCCATAGTTGGTTCTAAGATGGTTAGAGGGCGCAGGTTCTTCTTGATAGATTGGGAGGGCTATGGCCCGGAACATCGCTCTTGGGAGCCTGAGGAGGCTGTCCATGCTCCCGACTTAGTTGCCGATTACCTGCGTCGCCGGGAGGGGGGCCCTTGAGGGGGAGGTACTGTTACGGTTGCTGCGAGCGCTGGAGACTAAGTCCAGATTTCTTGCTACTGCACATGTGCGAGCGCCGGAGACTAAGTCCAATCTTGGAGCCATTGCACATGTGCGGGTGACATCATCGCTGACACGAGGTCACATGTCTCTGACACCTTCTATGCCGATTGGTCGCTGGTCATGTGCTTGTGACGTCTTGCTCGGTGATAGGCCAGCATGACGTCACTCCTGTCGTTCTGGCAGCGGATTGGCTCTGGTGTCCTCCATCTTGGATGAGGCACAGAGTCTATATAAGACCCTGACACACGCCGCATGGTGCTCAGTCCTCTTGGTTCATGCATATGAGTAGACGCTCTGTGCGCGTTCCTCTAGGCATTCCTCTGTCTATGCTAGGTGAGCGCTACCAGCAGGGTAGCGTTCTTATACCTTACAGCTTCGGCTGCTGTCCGTATCCTTACCTCTTAGGGGAGCGGACATAGGCAGGTGCCTGAGGCACATGGTCTGGCTGGGCCTTGTGATTCTACTCGTAGGTGGACGTTGCCGCTAGGGTAACGTTCCTTATACTGCGTCTGGCAGTTGTTCGTATCCTCGCACACTAGGGGAGCGAACAGAGGTAGGAGCTTTGTGCGGCTTACGCTGCTGTTCGTCTCTTTTGCACCACTAGAAGAGCGGACCTAGGCAGGTGCCATATCTAGTGGTTCGTGTCCTCGCACACTAGTGGAGCGAACGCAGGTAGGAGCTTTGTGCAGCTTACGCTGCTGTTCGTCTCTTTTGCACCACTAGAAGAGCGGACCTAGGTAGGTGCCATTTCGCACACATTGCCTTTGTCTCTGTGATTATTAACAGAGATCATTCCACACACCCTCCAAGTAAGGGAGGAATTGCTTTACTTTCTTATTATATACTTCTGTGAGTTAACAGAGGTATTGCACTCTGCCATAGTCTGCAGCAAAGTCTTTGCACGGTGGACCCTGACTGTCTGATACTCCTTTCGGTTATTATCAGACAGCCCCCCGTAACACCTTCTCACAGGGGAGCTGGACTAGGGTAGGCAGGGGGTTGGCCAACACAAAGCTTGGGACTGTCCCGGTCACTAGGACAAGAACCTGGGGGGCGGGTTCCACTTGGGGTAGAAATAGGAGCAAACTCACACAATCACTAGTTGGTCTACCCAGGACATCAGTTCTGGGACATGACACCAGCACCACTTTCTTCCCTTCATGGGGCCTGCGGCTTGGAGAGGAGCACTCAGCCTAGGTTCCTCCCGGCAGGAAGGGCAACTCTGAAAAAGGACTTTCTTGTTCTTTCAAACACCGGTGACTTCTAACTTATCCTGGGTCGACGGGGCCTATCACAGCGGGTGACCAGTACTATCCGGGTGAGCGGCAGAAAGAGTGAGTAAAGACACCTGGAACCGCAGCCACTGACACGAACTCTTATTACCGGCACTGCCACCCTGCTTCTCGCCACCAAAGGCCAACGCCATCACTACTTCCCTCATCATCCTCCCCGGGGCCCACTCCACCTGTGGGGAGCGATACTCTCTCTTGTTGCTACTACCATCCACCCCAGAGGACAGTGACAGCAGCGGAGGCTAAATTCCTGGCCACATACCACAGGTGGCATCACGACATTCATCCTACTACTAACCTCATCATCTTCCCTACTTATTGGTGTACACCTTGGGGCACAAAGCCAGGTAGGCCACCGCGACATCCCAGATCATCACTTCAGCCCGGTGACAAGTAACTCAGGTACGAGACACCCCGTGCCTGACAGCCACCTGCCCCCTGGGTGCTACAATAGCACCTTCACTTACATAGCCTATTCTCGTTATTTTTGTTGTTCACAGCTCCCCCTCTGTTATATAATCCTCTCTTGTTAGAAATAAAATGACTTCTGATCAGCCTACTCTGTTAGAAAAGTTAGCAGTCATTTAGATTTGTATCTAACAAGAGAGGACACTATGAAATCAAGATATGGAAGTATAAATAACAAAATTTGATATAGGTATGGTGATGTACTGTACATAACAGGAGAGGGCACTCTGTAACACGGGACAGTAATATACATAATGAGAGCAGACTGTGTAGTATATAACCTATAACTTGCTCATTATAAAAGAAGTGCAGACACAAACACATTTCTTGCACTGGGGCCCCAAGCCGTTGGTGTCTATCCCTGTAAGTGATGTGTGTGCCATTTATAAAGCAGTAAATGTCTGTGACTGATTGTAAATGGATGTTCACTTACAGTTAGAGATGAGCGAACCGGTCGCGGTTCGGCTCGAGGTCGGTTCGCCAAACGGGGGTCCCGTTCGAGTTCGGTTCGTCGAACGTTCGACGAACCGAACTCGAACCAATAGGCTATAATGGGAGGCAATCACAAACACATAAAAATGCATTATAAATGTACACAAACAGTTAATAAACATTGCCATAACACTTACCGGTCCCCGCGATCCCTTCTGCACTCTGTCTCCTGCCGCTATTCCATCCGATGATCGTTTAATTCTCCCGGTGACCTGCACTGCCAGCAGAGATGCAGGACCTATCGTGACGTCAAAATAGCCATGTGACCAGTCACGTGGCTATTATCTCATTGGCTACAGACTGGTCACATGACTATGACGCGTCATGTAGGACCTGCGAGTGCATCTCTCCGGTACACGGTGCACATATGTGTATCGCCGTGTACCAGCGACATGCTTTAGCACACGGTCGACTCCCCGTTCCGTTAGGGACCGGCTGACACAGCCGGTCATTAACGGAGATCACCGTTGCCATAGCAACGCAGTTAGCGGTGACGTCACCGCTAACCGCGGCTCCGAGAGCACCATTGCTATGGTAACGCGTCTGTCAGCGTTACCGCTGTTACCGCTAGCAGCCAGCACTGATCACTCACGGAGTGAAGGCTGCACGCTGCTTCACGATTGTAGTGAGGATTGTAGTGAGGATGAGGTTCCCCAGCCCCAAGTGATGAGCTGGTGAACCTCATCCTTCCTCACTACAATCGTCACTACTACTACACTAGAAAGAAAGAAGACAGAAGAGCAGAATCGTGGAGGGCTGACAGGGAGTAATAAAGATGGAGTCTCTAATGTGTCTGTGTATTTATTTCTATTAAAGTATTTTTTCTCTGTGTGGTGTTTTTTTTTAACCCTTTATTGGAGATTCTTAATGGCCGGGTCAAACGTGCCTGACATTAAGAATCTCTGGCTTAATACTGGCTAGTAAAACAAAGCCAGTGTTAACTCATGATTACCCAACAAGCCACCCGGCTCCAGGGCTGTTGGAAGAGTTGGATACAGCGCCAGATGATGGCGCTTCTATGAGAGCGCCATTTTCTGGGACGGCTGCGGACTGAAATCCGCAGCAGAGGCGCCCAGAAACCTCGGGCTAACCTGTGCTGCGGATTCCAATCCCCAGCTGCCTAGTTGTACCCGGCTGGACACAAAAATGGGGCAAAGCCCACGTCATTTGTTTTTTAATTATTTCATGAAATAAGTGAAATAATTAAAAAAAATGGGCTTCCCTATATTTTTGGTTCCCAGCCGGGTACAAATAGGCAACTGGGGGTTGGAGGTAGCCCGTGGCTGCCTGCTGTACCTGGCTAGCATACAAAAATATGGCGAAGCCCACGTCATTTTTTTGGTGGGCAAAAAAATTCTGCATACAGTCCTGGATGGAGTATGCTGAGCCTTGTAGTTCTGCAGCTGCTGTCTGCTCTTCTCCATACAGATAGACAGCAGCTGCAGAACTACAAGGCTCAGCATACTCCATCCAGGACTGTATGCAGAAGTTTTTTGCCCTCTGAAAAAATTATGTGGGCTTCGCCATATTTTTGTATGCTAGCCAGGTACAGCAGGCAGGTACGGCTGCCCCCAACCCCCAGTTGCCTATTTGTACCCGGCTGGGAACCAAAAATAAAGGGAAGCACTTTTTTTATTATTTCATGAATTTCATGAAATAATTAGAAAACAAATGACGTAGGCTTCGCCCCATTTTTGTGTCCAGCCAGG
Source organism: Anomaloglossus baeobatrachus (assembly GCF_048569485.1). Classification (NCBI taxonomy): domain Eukaryota; kingdom Metazoa; phylum Chordata; class Amphibia; order Anura; family Aromobatidae; genus Anomaloglossus; species Anomaloglossus baeobatrachus. The sequence goes on from NC_134362.1 coordinate 59,149,180, forward strand.
TAGAACTAGGCAGCTGGGGATTGGAATCCGCAGCACAGGTTGGCCTGAGCTTTCTGGGCCCCACTGCTGCGAATTGCAGTCTGCAGCCGCCTCAGAAAATGGCATTTTCATAGAAGCGCCATATTCTGGCGCTGTATCCAACTCTTCCAGCACCTGCCTGCTATACCTGGCTAGTATACGAAAATATGGCGAAGCTCACGTCCTTTTTTTGTAGTTTTTTGGCAAAAAAATTAAAAAATGCTTCCCTGGATTTTCCATTGCCAGTGAAGGTAACACCAAGCAGTGGGGGTTAGCAGCCAGTAGCTGCTTGGATTACCCTTAGCTAGCAATACAAAAAATGCAGCGGGAGCCCATATATATTTTTTTTAATTATTTATTTAAATAACTAAAAATAAAATGGGCTTCCCTGTATTTTGATTGCTGGACATCACAGTGCTGTAAAAATAAATCTTTAAAAAAATGACGTAGCACTCCGCGGTATTTTTGATTCTCAGCGCAGATAAAGCAGACAGCTATGGGTTGCCACCCCCATCTGCCTGCCGTTACCTTGGTTGGCAATCAAAATACAGGGAAGCCCATTCATTTTTTCTATTTAAAAAATAGTTAAAAAAAATGACGTTGGGTCCCCCCATTTTTGATAGCCAGCTAGGGTAAAGCAGACGGCTGTAGCCTGAAAACCACAGCTGGCAGCTTTACCGTGGTTGGGGATCCAATGTGGAGGTCCCCTCAGGCTCTTTTTTATAATTATTTTATAAATATTAATAATTACACAATAAAAGTAGGGTCCCCCCCAAATTGGATCACCAGCCAAGGTAAAGCGGACAGCTGTGGTCTGGTATTCTCAGGGTGGGAAAGTCCATAGTTATTGGGCCTTCACAGCCTAAAAATAGCAGGGGTCCATGCACCCCAGACGTGGCGCATCCACTAGATGCGCCAATCCTGGCGCTTCACCCCAGCTCATCCCGTGCCCTGGTGCAGTGGCAAACGGGGTAATAAATCGAGTTGATACTAGCTGTAAAGTCACCTGAGATCAAGCCCAGCAGTTTGTGATGTCATGGCGTCTATTAGATACCCAACATCATAAACTGTCAGTACTAACAAAAAAAAAAAAAAAGAAATTTATTTGAAAAAACAGTCCCCAAAACATTTCCTCTTTCACCAATTTATTGTAAGAAAAAAAATAAAGGGGTCCCACGACGACTCTGGACCGTCTAGAATATGGGGGGGAGACACTCAGGGAACGTATCCCCCATTTTCTAGGAGTGCGGACCCTTCATGTGAGGAGTGTGGGTGCAATGAATCTGCACTTACTCTTCTCGGGTCCACAGCAGCAGAGTCCATGTCGTAATGGTTGCTACCAAAGCTGCAATGCCCTGCCCATGAGGTAAGGGCATGCCTAATCAGGAGAACTACTGTAGAGGAAGCTCTGCTCACTGGTATATAGGTGCTCAGAGGTAATAATAGATAAAATTAGTGAGTAACTCGGCACTCTAAATCTCCCAGACTAAGTCAGTAAGTCACAACGGATAGTAATGCAAAATCACTCTTTATTGGTCCGTATTAAGAAAAAAAAAATTTTCAGAAGCATATATGTTTTTGTCCAAAACAAGTTACAAATGACGTTTCGGCCTGAGCCTTCGTCAGATTGGACTTATCTGCATGTAATCATGAAAAATGACAATAATCAGTATCACATAAGAGTGAGAGAACAATAACATAAACTCGAACAATGTAGAGGTACAATTGGGATGCAGCAAAAAAATTGCAACACAGCAAGAAATGAAACACATGATACAAATGTCATAATACAGTACAAGGACAATATAGTAATGACAAATATGGGGTCAGAGTAGGCTTAGACAGCTCTGGTACGAAAGAGATGTCAATCATAAAGTAACATGTGCAGTAGGTGTAGAGCTACAGTATGCATGGCAGAGCTAATGGGTAGACCGACCATAGAAAAAGAACGGAGAAAAAGTGGAGAAAAAGTGGAGAAAAAGTGGAGAAAAAAATGGATAAAAAGTGGAGAAAAAGTGGAGAAAAAGTGGAGAAAAAATGGAGAAAAAAATGGAGAAAAAGTGGAGAAAAAGTGGAGAAAAAATGGAGAAAAAGTGGAGAAAAAAATGGATAAAAAGTGGAGAAAAAGTGGAGAGAAAAAGTGGAGAAAAAGTGGAGAAAAAGTGGAGAAAAAATGGAGAAAAAGTGGAGAAAAAGTGGAGAAAAAATGGAGAAAAAATGGAGAAAAAGTGGAGAAAAAATGGAGAAAAAGTGGAGAAAAAAATGGAGAAAAAGTGGAGAAAAAGTGGAGAAAAAGTGGAGAAAAAAATGGAGAAAAAGTGGAGAAAAAATGGAGAAAAAGTGGAGAAAAAAATGGATACAAAGTGGAGAAAAAGTGGAGAGAAAAAGTGGAGAAAAAGTGGAGAAAAGGTGGAGAAAAAGTGGAGAAAAAATGGAGAAAAAAATGGAGAAAAAGTGGAGAAAAAGTGGAGAAAAAAGTGGAGAAAAAGTGGAGAAAAAGTGGAGAAAAATTGGAGAAAAAGTGGAGAAAAAAAATGGAGAAAAAGTGGAGAAAAAATGGAGAAAAAGTGGAGAAAAAAATGGATAAAAAGTGGAGAAAAAGTGGAGAAAAAAGTGGAGAAAAAGTGGAGAAAAAGTGGAGGAAAAAGTGGAGAAAAAATGGAGAAAAAGTGGAGAAAAAGTGGAGAAAAAGTGGATAAAAAGTGAAGAAAAAGTGGAGAAAAAAGTGGAGAAAAAGTGGAGAAAAAAATGGATAAAAAATGGAGAAAAAGTGGAGAAAAAGTGGAGAAAAAGTGGAGAAAAAATGGAGAAAAAGTGGAGAAAAAAATGGATAAAAAGTAGAGAAAAAAAGTGGAGAAAAAGTGGAGAAAAAGTGGAGAGAAAATGGAGGAAAAAATGGAGAAAAAAATGGAGAAAAAGTGGAGAAAAAGTGGAGAAAAAAGTGGAGAAAAAGTGGAGAAAAAGTGGAGAAAAAGTGGAGAAAAAGGGGAGAAAAAATGGAGAAAAAGTGGAGAAAAAAATGTATAAAAAGTGGAGAAAAAGTGGAGAAAAAAAGTGGAGAAAAAGTGGAGAAAAAGTGGAGAAAAAATGAAGGAAAAAATGGAGAAAAAAATGGAGAAAAAGTGGAGAAAAAGTGGAGAAAAAGTGGAGAAAAAGTGGAGAAAAAGTGGAGAAAAAAGTGGAGAAAAAGTGGAGAAAAAGTGGAGAAAAAATGGAGAAAAAGTGGAGAAAAAAATGGATAAAAGTGGAGAAAAAGTGGAGAAAAAAAGTGGAGAAAAAGTAGAGAAGAAGTGGAGAAAAAGTGGAGAAAAAAATGGAGAAAAAATGGAGAAAAAAGTGGAGAAAAAGTGGAGAAAAAGTGGAGAAAAAAATGGATAAAAAGTGGAGAAAAAGTGGAGAAAAAGTGGAGAAAAAATGGAGAAAAAAATGGAGAAAAAGTGGAGAAAAAGTGGAGAAAAAATGGAGAAAAAGTGGAGAAAAAGTGGAGAAAAAGTGGAGAAAAAAATGGATAAAAAGTGGAGAAAAAGTGGAGAAAAAGTGGAGAAAAAATGGAGAAAAAAATGGAGAAAAAGTGGAGAAAAAGTGGAGAAAAAATGGAGAAAAAGTGGAGAAAAAAATGGATAAAAAGTGGAGAAAAAGTGGAGAGAAAAAGTGGAGAAAAAGTGGAGAAAAAGTGGAGAAAAAATGGAGAAAAAGTGGAGAAAAAGTGGAGAAAAAATGGAGAAAAAATGGAGAAAAAGTGGAGAAAAAATGGAGAAAAAGTGGAGAAAAAAATGGAGAAAAAGTGGAGAAAAAGTGGAGAAAAAGTGGAGAAAAAAATGGAGAAAAAGTGGAGAAAAAATGGAGAAAAAGTGGAGAAAAAAATGGATACAAAGTGGAGAAAAAGTGGAGAGAAAAAGTGGAGAAAAAGTGGAGAAAAGGTGGAGAAAAAGTGGAGAAAAAATGGAGAAAAAAATGGAGAAAAAGTGGAGAAAAAGTGGAGAAAAAAGTGGAGAAAAAGTGGAGAAAAAGTGGAGAAAAATTGGAGAAAAAGTGGAGAAAAAAAATGGAGAAAAAGTGGAGAAAAAATGGAGAAAAAGTGGAGAAAAAAATGGATAAAAAGTGGAGAAAAAGTGGAGAAAAAAGTGGAGAAAAAGTGGAGAAAAAGTGGAGGAAAAAGTGGAGAAAAAATGGAGAAAAAGTGGAGAAAAAGTGGAGAAAAAGTGGATAAAAAGTGAAGAAAAAGTGGAGAAAAAAGTGGAGAAAAAGTGGAGAAAAAAATGGATAAAAAATGGAGAAAAAGTGGAGAAAAAGTGGAGAAAAAGTGGAGAAAAAATGGAGAAAAAGTGGAGAAAAAAATGGATAAAAAGTAGAGAAAAAAAGTGGAGAAAAAGTGGAGAAAAAGTGGAGAGAAAATGGAGGAAAAAATGGAGAAAAAAATGGAGAAAAAGTGGAGAAAAAGTGGAGAAAAAAGTGGAGAAAAAGTGGAGAAAAAGTGGAGAAAAAGTGGAGAAAAAGGGGAGAAAAAATGGAGAAAAAGTGGAGAAAAAAATGTATAAAAAGTGGAGAAAAAGTGGAGAAAAAAAGTGGAGAAAAAGTGGAGAAAAAGTGGAGAAAAAATGAAGGAAAAAATGGAGAAAAAAATGGAGAAAAAGTGGAGAAAAAGTGGAGAAAAAGTGGAGAAAAAGTGGAGAAAAAGTGGAGAAAAAAGTGGAGAAAAAGTGGAGAAAAAGTGGAGAAAAAATGGAGAAAAAGTGGAGAAAAAAATGGATAAAAGTGGAGAAAAAGTGGAGAAAAAAAGTGGAGAAAAAGTAGAGAAGAAGTGGAGAAAAAGTGGAGAAAAAAATGGAGAAAAAATGGAGAAAAAAGTGGAGAAAAAGTGGAGAAAAAGTGGAGAAAAAAATGGATAAAAAATGGAGAAAAAGTGGAGAAAAAGTGGAGAGAAAGTGGAGAAAACGTGGAGAAAAAGTGGAGAAAAAGTGGAGAAAAAGTGGAGCACCCTTTGGTGCCTTTCATGTGGCACTAAGGGGTGCTTAGCTTTGTATTTAGCCAAAAAAATGAAAAAAAAAATGACGTAGAGTTCCCCCTAGTTTTGTAGCCAGCTAGGGTAAAGCAGACGGCTGCAGCCTGCAGACCACAGCTGGCAACCTCACCTTGGCTGGTAATCCAAAACTGAGGGGTGCCCTCAGTTTTGGATTACCAGCCAAGGTGAGGTTGCTCACTCACTCAATCCACGCTGTTATTTTAAATTAAATAAATAATTTTAAAAAAAAAACACGTAGGGGTCCCCCAAAATTGGATCACCAGCCAAGGTAAAGCAGACAGCTGGGGTCTGATATTCTCAGACTAGGGAGGTCCATGGTTATTGGACTCTCCCCAGCCTAAAAATAGCAGGCCGCAGCCGCCCCAGAAGTGGCGCATCCATTAGATGCGCCAATCCTGGTGCTTCGCCCCAGCTCATCCCGCGCCCTGGTGCTGTGGCAAACGGGGTAATATATGGGGTTAATACCAGATGTGTAATGTCACCTGGCATCAAGCCCTGGGGTTGGTGAGGTCAGGCGTCTATCAGATACCCGACATCACCAACCCAGTCAGTAATAAAAAAAAATAGACGACAAACAAATTTTTATTTGAAAAAACACTCCCCAAAACATTCCCTCTTTAACCAATTTATTAGAATGAAAAACAAATCCAGGTCTGCTGTAATCCAAGGGGTTGCCATGACGATCCACACTGTCCCAGTCAATGAAGAGCAGGATGTTCCCCATTGGCTGGGAGAGCAGTGCAGTGACCTGAGCTAACATCAATGGGTCAGTTCAGGTCACTGCAGGGGATGACAAGTGCTGCTGTCAGCGAGGTACATTACCTGCGCTGATCTCCAGCACACTGACAGCCCCTGTCACTGAGTTCAATGACTGGCGCCTTCACAGCCAAATATCGCGAGAGGCCCGTGACGTCACCGCTAGTCAGTCTCGGGTCGGAAGCGAGAGGTGATGTGACAAGCGGCGGCCATGGATGACAGTGACAGCGCTGAGGTCGGGATGGCGGGACTTCATCACCGCAGGTAAGCCGAGCAGGACCATGTGTGTATATGTGTGTGTATATGTGTACATGCCGCGGGCAGGAGGGGGCGGAGTGAGCTGAGCGGGGAAGTGTGGGCTTCCTGCACGTAACTAAGATAAACATCGGGTTACTAACCAAAGTGCTTTGCTTGGATACCCGATGTTTATCTTGGTTACCAGCTTCTGGCAGGCTGCAAGCGGTGGCTCCTGCACACTGTAGCTGTAAATAGCCCTGCTTTTTGCTGCTAGAACCGTTCTCGAACGTATCTAGAACTATCGAGCTTTTGCAAAAAGCTCGAGTTCTAGTTCGATCTCGAACAGCCCCCAAAATCACTCGAGCCTAGAACTGGAGAACCTCGAACCGCGAACCGCGCTCAACTCTACTTACAGTACAATTTACCATAAACTGTTTCCTTATGTGGAAGTATTTGAATAGCTAAAGTGTATATACAATTCAGGTGAAAATTTCCAGGTGATGTTAAAAAAAATAGCATCAACATATATATACAGTATTTTACAAAAGTCAGTACACCCCTCACATTTTTGTAAATATTTTATTAGATCTTTTCATGTGGCAGCACTGAAGATATGACACTGTGATACAATGTACAGTGTCAGTGTGCAGCTGTATAACAGTGTAGTGAAGTTTGGTATCCTCTAAATGACTAAACACACAGCCAAAAATGTTCAAACCGCTTTGAACAAAAGTTAGTGCACCCCTAAGTGAAAATGGACACATTATGCCCCATTAGCCATTTTCCCACCCCAGTATCATGTGACTCATTAATGTTACAAGGTCTCAGGTGTGAATGGGGGGCAGGTGTGTTACATTTGGTGTTATCTTTCACACACTCTCTCATACTGACCACTGGAAACTCAACATGGCTCCTCATGGCAAAGAATTCTCTGAGGATCTGAAAAAAAGAATTGTTACTCTACATAAAGATGGCCGAGGCTATAAGAAGATTGCCAAAACCCTGACACTAAGCTGCATCACGGTGGCCAAGACCATACAGCGGCTTAACAAGGTAGCCAATAAAGAAAAAATCACTTAGCCTAAATAAACTACAAATTTTTATTTCAAGAATATTATTAAAAAAGAAGGTACAAAAGTGAAGTAAAATAAGTCGCAGCACAGCAGGGGAAGATGAAGAATGAAAAATGAATAAATGAATATTATCACAACTGATGACAAAATGGCTGGAAGATGGGGTCTAGTGTAAAATATACTTATTGAAGTATTGGAACATTTCAGCATATAAATATCAGAATCAACATGTAAAAAGATGTTGTAGTCCCCTTGTGACGTATGATATAGGACATATTATATGTATAAATAAAATATAACCAGAGAATGGTCTGTTATAAAGTATATTAAATTAAGTGATAAATCATATGTCAATCATGATCTGCAAGTGAAAAAGTTCTATGGCCCCTTTTAAGACTTCCTAGAAGCACACAGTCAGTATGGAACAGAGTAGTCCAAAGAAATGATGCGGATGGTCACAGCAACGGAATCATATGTTAGGATTTAAGAAAGGCAATACCTGATGTAATCTCCTCCCGCTGGCGCTCGCGCCAGGTCCCAACGCATGTTTCGGCGTATGGCCTTTATCAGGAGGCAATGCGCCAGACCAGCAGGTGGCACATTATATGTAGCAGGTAATCAATGAAGAGAACGGACACATGATGTGTGTGTGTGTGTGTGTGTGTGTGAAAAGTATAAAAGGGATATAAAATATAAAAAGTGAAAGAATGTGCAGAGCTTCCAAGTGGGAAATACAATGAAATATATGTAGAAAAATGTAAAAAAAGGGTATGCACTGAGTGTATAGTGAGAAATACAATAAAAAATGAAGCAAATATATTAAAGGGAATGTGCTGAGTGTATAGTGAGAAATACAATGAAATATATGTATGGAATGAAACAGATATAATAAGGTGATGTGCAGGGTGTGTAGGAAAAATGGAAAAGCAATAGTAAATTACAACAATATAATAGTGATGTAAAACCAACAGGGGAATGGGAACAATGTAAGTACATGAATATAAGAATCGATATTTGTTGATGAAAATATATATATAATACTAGCTGTACTACCCGGCTTCGCCCGGGTTAATAACTGCTGTTAACAAAATAGAATGTATTAACATTCCCGGGATAGAATGTATAAATAGAATGTATTAATGCCCGGGATAGTAACTGTCTCTCTGTTTCTCTCCAATTCTCTGTCTGTCTCCCCCTCTGTATATATCTCTCTGTCTCTCTATCTTTGTCTGTCTGTCTCTTTCCCTGTCTGTCTCTGACTGTCTCTGTCTCTTTCTCCGTCTGTCTCAATCTCTTTCCCTGTCTGTCTGTCTGTCTGTCTATCTCTTTCCTTGTCTGTCTATCTATCTGTCACTTTCCCTGTCTGTCACTTTCCCTGTCTGTCTCTTTCCCTCTCTTTCCCTGTCTGTCTGTTTCCCTGTGTCTGTCTCTTTACCTGTCTGTGTCTGTCTCTTAACCTGTCTCTCTCTTTCCCTCTCTTTCCCCGTCTGTCTCTTTCCCTGTCAATCTGTTTCTTTGTCTGTCTCTTTGTGTCTGTCTCTTACCCTGTCTATGTCTGTTTCTTACACTGTCTGTGTCTGTCTCTTTTCCTGTCTGTGTCTGCCTCTTTCCCTGGCTGCATTGTGACACGCCAACATTCCATATAAGGGCGTGGCTGCGCATTCTTCTGAAGTTCTGGCTGCACTGTGGCTCCCAGCTCCATTCGCTTTAATGGAGGCAGGTTTTTTGGCGAATAACTGTAAAGAGCGGGGTTAAAATTTCCCCTCGAAACATAGCCTATGACGCTCTCGGGGTCCAGAAGTGTGAGTGTGCAAACCTTTGTGGCTGTAGCTGTGACGGTGCGGATGCCAATCCCGGACATACACACACACATACACACACACACACACATTCAGCTTTATATATTAGATAATTGTGAGAATACAGTAGAAGAGTGAATAAATACAATATTGTGAGGAAGCTGAAGAGGAATATATTGGAATTTGCTTGAGATCTGAAAAATAAAATTGAGAAGGAAGTATAAGTGCCAAGAAAAACAATATGTCACGTAATATAGCACATGATTGCTGGTCTGAGAGATATGGGAAAATAAAATAGTAAAAATAAAACAATATAAAACCATAAAATAGACGGGTCAAAAGTAACAAAATGTAAGAAGTTCAAGCATATAATGTTTAACGTATAACTATTTAGAATGAAGGAACGGGGCAAAAGAAAGATTCTCATGGCGTTCCTTGGGATGCACAGTGTCCAGAGTCCAAATCCACCTACTTTCACACTGAGATCAATTTTTTCATAGTATTACCTCCAGCGTTGGACTGGCTACTGGAGGAACTGCAGTAATACCAGTCCTAGCCGCGGTTACCTGCACTGAACTCCGGAGCTCTCACGTGAGCTCCGGAGTGGAGCCTGGACTGAGTCACGGGTTTGCAGGACTGAACTGTGAGCGCCGACTGATTCCCTGGCTATGACAGTTCAGTCAATGACAGCTACATACAGGCTGGGCTGGACTCCGCAGCTCAGGTGAGAGCTCCGGAGTTCAATGCAGGTAACCGCAGCCAGGACTGGTATTACTGCAGTTTCTCCGGTAGCCAGTCCGATGCTGACTACCTCCATGGGTGATCATGATAATACGACCAATGCCTTTAAACCTTAGAAGGGAAGGATCACAGTTGTGGGATTCCTTGAAGTTTCTCGGAATACCATTCAGCGTACGAACATCATCTTCCTTCAGAGCCAATACAATATCTCAAACATGTTCGCGTACTCGTACTTTTAGTTCCCTAGTTGTAAGTTCCACATAAATAAGAGGACATGGGCAGGTGGCAAAATAAATCACAGATCGAGTGGAACACGTAATACTGTGTATAATTGTGAAAGTTCTTGTATTAGATGAATTGACAAAATGGGTGGCTCTATCGATGTTGGGATATGCCACGCATTTCCTACAGGGTACACAACCCCATTTTGGGTGAATGTCAGACAAAAATAATGTGGTGTGGACTTGTAATGATTGTAGACAAGGATATCTATCAAATTACGTGCCTGTCGTGCTGTAACACTTAAGGCCACTTTACACACAGTGACATCGCTAGCGATGTCGCTGGTGAAAGCATCCGCCCCCGTCAATTGTGCGTCACGGGCAAATCGCTGCCTGTGGCGCACAACATCGCTAACACCCATCACACATACTTACTTGCCTAGCGACGTTGCTGTGGCCGGAGAACCGCTTCCGTTCTAAGGGGGCAGTTTGTGCGACGTCACTAAGCAGCCGCCCAATAGAAGCGGAGGGGCGGAGATGAGCGGCCGTAACATCCCGTCCACCTCCTTCCTTCCTCATTGGCGGCGGCCGCAGGTACGATGTTGTTCCTCGTTCCTGCGATGTCACACATAGCGATAGGTGCTGCAGCAGGAACGACGAACAACATCATACCTGTAGCAGCAACGATATTTGAGATTAAAACGACGCGTCAATGATCAACGATTAGGTGAGTATTTTTGATCGTTAATGGTCGTTCCTTCGTTTCACACGCAACGATGTTGCTAACGAGGCCGGATGTGCGTCAAGAATTCCGTGACCCCCAATGACATCTCGTTAGCGATGTTGTTGCGTGTAAAGTGGCCTTTACCCTTGAAGGGATGTATTGTTTAATGATGGGATCAGTGTGTAGTATGGGTCAAAAATGTTCTTTACTCTTCTCCCTTGCCATCCACTGTGAGTGATATTTGGTAATCTGTCTCACCTGATCTGTCTATGGATGTTTCTTGGCTGAATATAGAAGTTGTGAGAATTCTTTGCTCGTAGATATGCATTCTTAACGGTTCTTTTGCTATAACCAGGATCAGCAAACCTCTTTTTGAGGTCAACCACTTGCCTCTCAAAATTAGTGTTTCTGGAACAAAAATCGTCTGATGGGAGAAATTGGCCAGTCGGAATGCCTTTAAACGTCTGTGGAGGATGAGAGGATTTAGCGCAGAGCAATGCGTTTACTGAATGCTCCTTTCTGTGGATATCGGTTCGGAGGCAATTGTCTTTATCCCTTTTTATCACCACATCCAAAAAGTCAATTTGATTGACATCAGACTTAAATGTAAGATGGATATTATAGTTATTCTTGTTCAGTTGGGCAAAGAAAGATTCAAAAGGGTGCTTTACACGTTGCGACATTGCTACCGATATATCGTCGGGGCCCCGTCGTTAGTGACGCACATCCGGCGCCGGTAGCGACATCGCAGCGTGTGACACCAAAGAGCGACGATCAACGATCACAAAATCATTCAAAAATGGTGATCGTTGACACGTCGCTCCTTTCCTTAATATCGCTGCTTCCACAGGTACGATGTTGTTCGTCGTTCCTGTGGCATCACACATCGCTACGTGTGACACCGCAGGAACGAAGAACATCTCCTTACCTGCATCCACCGGCAATACGGAAGGAAGGAGGTGGGTGGGATGTTACATCCCGTTCATCTCCGCCCTTCCGCTTCTATTGGCCGGCCGCCTAGTGACGTCGCAGTAACGCCGCTATGACGCCGAACGCATCTCCCCCTTGAGGAAGGGATTGTTCGGCGGTGACAAGGTATGTTCATGTGATGCTGCCGTACCGATAATGTTCGCTACGGCAGCGATCACCAAATGTCGCACGAGCAACGCGTACTATCGTGCTCGACATCGCTAGCAATCGCTAGCGATGTCACAGCGTGTAAAGCACCCTTAACTAGCAGTCAGAGACCTGCCATATAAGAAAAACATCTGTGAAGTGTGTCCAAATAATGGACATATTTTACAGTTGATTTTTTTATTCATTAATTTTCCATTCTTCATCTTCCCCTGCTGTGCTGCGCCTTATTTTACTTCATTTTTTTACCTTGTTTTTTTAATAATATTCTTGAAATAAAAATATTTTTATTTTATTTAGGTCAAGTGATTTTTTCTTTGTTGGGTACTCTATTAACTTTAATTACTTAGCCAGAGGTTTATTCCCCCTCTGTTATTTCCATGGGAGAGTGTAGCACTAAAGTTAAATTCTCACTTTAACCCCTTTACGACCGCCGATACGCCTTTTAACGGCGACATATTAGGGTACTTTTTCCGATCCGCCGCTTTTTAACGGCGGTCGGATAAAAGGGTCTAGCGCCCCCCAGAGTCGGAAAATTTCCGGGGTCTCAGCTGCCGGGGGTAGCTGAGACCCTGGAGATTACGGTTCAGGCCGGTTTTTTCATTTAAAGGTACGGTGATCGCCGTTATTAACCGAATAACGGCAAGCATGTACCAGCAAAATGAAATGCCGGTTTTTAATGGTTTTTAATGGTTTCTCTCACATTTGACGTGATCTAACAGTCAAATGTGAGAGAACGGTCCTTGTCCGGTCCCTCTCGGTCCCCCCCGGTACCTGGGTCTCGTTACCGAGTTCCCACGGCATTCCCCCGGCCCCCCTCCTTCTCGTGTCCGTGTAAAATGGCGGGCGCATGTGTGGCGCCCCTGACCTGGTCAGGCACCACTGAGTACTGCACCCATGCTGGGGACAGTACAATACAGGTAATCCAGAAGGCTGACCGAGGTGTGACTACACAGGCGCATAGTGATCAGGTCTCACACATGTACCTTTGAGAGGACCCCTGGGGATCCCAGGAGGGGGAAAAGCCTTCGCCTCCACTGGAATAGTGGAGGGGGCCAAAAGCCTCCATCTCCTCTCAAGGGGTGTGGTAAGAGAGTCTGGTTGCTAGGTGGCGTAGGCAGGCACAAAAGGGAAAAGAGAAGGAGGAGTAAACAGTCTAGAGTCTGCAGCAGAGTGTGGAGGAGTGAGGAGCAGGAAAGTGAAGCTCTGACAGGAGCAGCAGTGAAGGTCCCAGATGTGAGCCGGTTCAGAGCAGAGTCCAGGGAGCTCCGAGGAGAGCTGACCCCTTCCCCTGGGCTGCTGTAGTCTGACAGCGTCCGCGCAGTGGCTACTGACGGGGGAGAACGGTCAACTAGGAGGGCTACCCGAAATCCATCTTCAGCTAAAGAGAGAGCACGGAGTGGGAAGTAAGGAGACTGCTAGGGAGTACCAGGCCCAAACGGGCGGCAGATCCCGGAGCGGGGATAGATCCACCTTTCCTTGCTAAACCTGCCGGTGTGGGGCCCTCAAAGCCCACACCACAACACCTAAAAGCCGCAGCCACGTAGCCACAGTTAGGGCCCACAGTTCACAGGAGGCAAGAAGCTGGAGTGATCTGGCCCAGGCAACAAGCAAACGGCAAACGAAGGGGAGAGAGGCTTCAGCAACTTCCCTGGGTGACCCCCATAGGGACTAAAAGTCGGGGTTACCCCAAACCACCAAGGGCTAAGGAAGGCGAGTTGGTAGTCACCATCAGAAGTCAGCCTGAAGGATACCTGGTTCCCGCCTGGTTCATCCCAGCTACGCCCGGGTTACTCACCCTGCCACCTGAAGTGAGTAAAACCCCTGAAAGACATCCTGCGTGTGTGGAGTTATTCTGCGCCTTGTGGTACTACGCACCTACACAGGGCCCTGGGGCTTGCCTCACTCTCAGGAGGCTATTCCAACTAACTGCACTTACCATCAGCCCCAGGCGTCCCTCAACCTGCAGTGGCGGTCCCCACTGACCGCAATACTGAGAGTGGCGTCACGACAAATAGAAGATCTCCTACCAGTGACAAGATCCAGACTGACAGCGGAGTCCCTGAAGGTAATGCACCGACACAATACTTGCGGGGCTTCACATCTGGCGTCACGAACAGGATAAGGACTAGACCTGTTCAGACAGGTGACCATGTGCCTGGGCGGTCCGCTTGGAAAATTGGAAGCGCCGCCATATTGCCACCATGAAAAGCGCGCTGAAAAACAACAGCAGCCCGCGCTGGGAGAAGTTACCGCCCACGAAGAGGTGTGGCTACCCAGAGATCCCCTGCAGGGTCCTGACCTCGCAAGTGATGGGAGCGGAGGCGTTCAGAGACGTCGGGACAGAAAGGGAGCCAGAAGCCTGCTGCTGGGAGAGGAGCTGCTGAAAGAGGCAGAGCGGAAACTGAACAGCTTGCTACTAGAGGCAACGACGAGTCCACTGCTGGGAAATCGTACAGAAGAGGGCGCAGAAGAAATGGCGTCTGACCGCAGAAACCCAGAACCGGGCTCCGCTGCCTGGTGGTATCGGGAGCTGGCCCAGTTCTGCGACCGACTGGAGACCCGGGTCGTGGAGCAGATCAGAGAAGAACGCATGGAACTTCTGGAGATGGCTGCCGCGGTTCAGGCCTATGAAGGGAGAGCCGCGCGCCGAGTGCCAGACCGGGCGGTGACGACTCAGACCCCGATGCTGCCACCGATGGGTGAGTCCAGTGATGCCCCTGCCAGCGCGAGTGCCCCGACCCCTGCTGCCACGCCCGCGGTCCCTGAAGAGGCGCCCGGCGCGGCGACGCTGGACCAGGCCTCAGCCACGCCAGGTGCGGCCCGCCAAGCCCAGGCCGCCGCAGCGATGCCTTGCCCGGCCCGCAAAGATCCGGCTGCCACCGCGACCCTCATCCACGCCGCAGGTGTGACGCTGACCCAGGCCACCGCCCTGCTGGGCCCGGCCCGCCAAGACCCCACCGCAGCAGCGACGCTCGTCCGCGCCGCAAGTGAGGTGCTGAATCAGGCCGCAGCCACGCCCGGTGCGGCCCGCCAAGCCCAGATCGTTGCAGCGACGCCCAGCCCAGCCTGCACAGATCCCATCGCAGCTGCGACGCCAATCCAGGCCGCCGCAGCGATGCCCTGCCCGGCCCGCCAAGAACCGGCCACAGTAGCGATGCCCGCTAAGCCGCCAGTTGCAACAGCGACGCTGATCCAGGCCGCCGCCATGCAGGGCGCGGCCCGCCAAGGCCAGGCCGCCGCCATGCCAGGCGCGGCCCGCCAAGACCAGGCCGCCGCCATGTCAGGCGCGGCCCGCCAAGATAAGATTGTATCACCGTTTACCCCGGCCTGCAAGGCCAGAGCAGACACCGCTCCCCAGTCTAAGGAAGTCCCTGCTAGGAAGTCCCTGATAGGAGAGGACCCCGCATACTGGGAGCTGAAGGCTAACCTAGAGTCCCAGTTCCCACAGGAGATGGTGGACCGGTATCTGCTCCCTCCACATACCCCCAGGAGGATTCCGGCAACTCTTGCAGCGACCACGCCAAAGAGTCCCCCGCCTGGGCCTGCTGAAGAACATCCATCCCCAGCACTGCCACGACAGGAGTGCTCAGAAGAACTAAGGGGGCGAGGAGGCCAGGAAGTTGAGGAGCTGACCCCGGAGCCATCAGCAGTGGATCCATGCCCAGAGCCAGAGATGTTGCCATATTCCCGCTGGGATGAAGAAGACCCGATACCCTCTGCTGAGGAAGATGTATCCAGAATCCAGCCTGCAAGCCGCGAAGTAGCGACCCAGCAGAGCCCGGCCCGCAGGACACGGCGCCGTAGCAGAACCAAGTTTTCCCCTGCACCGCAGTCTCCAGAGAATAAAGATGAAGTCACGGCCAGAGACTTAGAGGAGAAACGGTTTTTGAGAAGAGCCAAATCCCAGGTCAGAGGTCCACTTTGTCGAGGTGTAGTAGAAGATTTCAGCCTAAAATCAGGATACGGCTTCATAGTAGCACCTGGTATGAAAGAAGGCATTTTTGTCAACAGAAGAGACGTTAGAGCTCATTTGCCCAGAGGACATCCGGGAAGGAACCTAAGGATGGGAGATTCAGTGGAGTTTACCATGCATCAAGGAGAAAGAGGCTGGTATGCACTCGATGTTACACCATGTCCTAAAGAAAAAGAAACAGACACAGAAGAAGAAAGGAAAGACAGAGATAGAGAAAGAACAGACAAAGAACCCACTGATGAGACAACTACAGATGAGGAAAAAGGTCAAGAAAGCAACAGGTGCCGCAGCCCTACAGGCCCAAGCCCTGGTGAAGAGGAGTCTGCATAAGTTTAAGTAAAGTACAGCAAGTTTTGACCAGTTTGGAAAGTTTGTTTTGCAACGTTTTAAAGTTCAAGAATGTGCCCACATAAACTATTGTGAGAAATAAACCTTAAGGCTATGAACTGGCTATAGCCACAAACTCTCGCAGTGTAAATAGTTACACCAAAAGGGCACCACCACCACCAGAGTCAGCCTGTTTAGGGGCTTGGCTCGTCTGCAACCAGGAGGAGCCCGTCCGTATATAGGGCCTTGGCTCGCCTGCGACCAGAGAGCATGCCTGTTTATGGGGCCTGGCTCTCCACCACAAAGAGGGTACCTGGTCAGCACCAACTGTGGAGGCCGCCTCTACATCCTGCCAGAAGTGGCTGAAGGCGCGGATCCACCAGGCCAGGTATACCCTGAAACCACCAGCCCATGAAAGCCGCCTCTACATCCTGCCAGAAGTGGCTGAAGGCGCGGCCAACGTGAGAGGGTTTTGGGTGGGTTAACGGACTTGTGGGTGGAGGGTGGTGATGTATGGTACCTGGTGCTTTTAAAAATGTTTTACATGTTTTAATGTTTTATGCATGCATTTTAAAATGTTGTCTTGCAGCCCGAGGACGTGCTGGTGATAACTAAAGGGGAATGTGGCGCCCCTGACCTGGTCAGGCACCACTGAGTACTGCACCCATGCTGGGGACAGTACAATACAGGTAATCCAGAAGGCTGACCGAGGTGTGACTACACAGGCGCATAGTGATCAGGTCTCACACATGTACCTTTGAGAGGACCCCTGGGGATCCCAGGAGGGGGAAAAGCCTTCGCCTCCACTGGAATAGTGGAGGGGGCCAAAAGCCTCCATCTCCTCTCAAGGGGTGTGGTAAGAGAGTCTGGTTGCTAGGTGGCGTAGGCAGGCACAAAAGGGAAAAGAGAAGGAGGAGTAAACAGTCTAGAGTCTGCAGCAGAGTGTGGAGGAGTGAGGAGCAGGAAAGTGAAGCTCTGACAGGAGCAGCAGTGAAGGTCCCAGATGTGAGCCGGTTCAGAGCAGAGTCCAGGGAGCTCCGAGGAGAGCTGACCCCTTCCCCTGGGCTGCTGTAGTCTGACAGCGTCCGCGCAGTGGCTACTGACGGGGGAGAACGGTCAACTAGGAGGGCTACCCGAAATCCATCTTCAGCTAAAGAGAGAGCACGGAGTGGGAAGTAAGGAGACTGCTAGGGAGTACCAGGCCCAAACGGGCGGCAGATCCCGGAGCGGGGATAGATCCACCTTTCCTTGCTAAACCTGCCGGTGTGGGGCCCTCAAAGCCCACACCACAACACCTAAAAGCCGCAGCCACGTAGCCACAGTTAGGGCCCACAGTTCACAGGAGGCAAGAAGCTGGAGTGATCTGGCCCAGGCAACAAGCAAACGGCAAACGAAGGGGAGAGAGGCTTCAGCAACTTCCCTGGGTGACCCCCATAGGGACTAAAAGTCGGGGTTACCCCAAACCACCAAGGGCTAAGGAAGGCGAGTTGGTAGTCACCATCAGAAGTCAGCCTGAAGGATACCTGGTTCCCGCCTGGTTCATCCCAGCTACGCCCGGGTTACTCACCCTGCCACCTGAAGTGAGTAAAACCCCTGAAAGACATCCTGCGTGTGTGGAGTTATTCTGCGCCTTGTGGTACTACGCACCTACACAGGGCCCTGGGGCTTGCCTCACTCTCAGGAGGCTATTCCAACTAACTGCACTTACCATCAGCCCCAGGCGTCCCTCAACCTGCAGTGGCGGTCCCCACTGACCGCAATACTGAGAGTGGCGTCACGACAAATAGAAGATCTCCTACCAGTGACAAGATCCAGACTGACAGCGGAGTCCCTGAAGGTAATGCACCGACACAATACTTGCGGGGCTTCACACATGCGCAGTTCGACCGCCAAAGTCTGCCTCCTTCCACCTAGCAACGTCAGGAATTTATTTCATTGGTTCCTGACATTTGATCACTGTGTTAGACCCTATCACAGTGATCAAATACCCCAAATATTTTGGAAATGGCAGCATTTGGGTCTGCCTCCCTCTTCTCTCCCTTGTAGTTGATCTGGGAGAGAAGAGAGAGAGAGACTACATTTGCTGCCGTTTCTGTCAGAAAAAAAACCCACCAATTTTTATTATAAATCACTCATCCTCATCCCCAATATCCTCACCCAAAATATCCCCCCCCCCCCCCAAATATCCTCATCACCTCCGTCAGAATCCCCCCTTAGTTAGAATTTTTATTTTAGATTTTTTTTTTCTTATATCAGGGTTAGATCAGGGTTAGGATCAGGGTTAGGATCAGGGTTAGGGTTAAAAAAAAGCTAAAAAAAAATTTCAAAAAATTTAAAAAAAAAAAAAAATTTGTAGTATTTTTTTTTTCTTTTTTTTGCTAGGCAGTGAAAAATACCGTAATGGTGCAGAGAACATTTACCGCCGAGCAGGCATACATGCTTCTTGCCTCCGGCAGTTCAGGCTCGGATACAGAGTCTGCCTCTGAAATAGAGCGATTTTCGGATAGTGACGACTCGGCTTCCCGCTCGGGATCCGACAGCCCGATGGTAGCGGAGTCGGTCGTCACTGCTGAAACGTCAGAGGCAGGTCCAAGTAGTGCCCTTCCCCGACCACTATGGTATCCTGACCCGTCCTTCTCCCCTCAAATTCCTCCATTTGTAGCAACCCCCGGTATAAATGTAAATGTCACAAATTTTACCCCATTAGATTTTTTCCAAATTTATGTTACCCCAGAAGTCCTCCAATTATTTGTCCACCAAACCAATTTATATGCCCGTCAACATATATCCCAACATCCTATCTCCATCCATTCCCGCTCCTGGATCCCCACAAATGTCCCCGAACTTAAAAAATTTTTGGGCATTACTTTTAACATGGGGTTAGTGAAAAAACCTACACTCCGCTCGTACTGGGCAACAAAAACAGTGCACAGCACCCCTGTGTTTGCAGCCATCATGACCCGATCCCGATATGAGACCCTTTTGCGATTCCTGCACTTTAACGATAATTCCCAAGCCCTCCAAAGAGATGACACAAACTATGACCGACTTTATAAATTGAGACCCCTAATATCCCTTCTAAAAACTACCTTCCTAAATTCGTATACCCCTGACAAAAATGTTTCTATAGACAAGTCCCTTATGAGCTATAAGGGCCGTCTGTCTTTCCGCCAATTTATCCCCTCCAAGCGTGCCAAATATGGTATAAAATTATACAAAATGTGCGAAAGCACAACCGGTTACACGTGTACCTTTCTCATTTACAAAGGGAGGGATCGCCAAATCAACCCCCCAAACTGCCCCCAGGCAATTGGCATCCCTGGCAAAATTGTTTGGGAGCTAATGACCCCCTTCCTTGAGAAAGGCTATCACGTGTATACCGATAATTACTATACCAGTGTCCCCCTTTCTAAATCCCTCCACGCTGCAAACACAGGGGCCTGTGGAACAATCAGAAAAAACAGAGTTGGTCTACCGTCACAGTTGGTGTCTAAACGTGTGGAGAAGGGTGCGTCCTCCTCAATGGCAAGTGACCATCTTCTTGCCATAAAATGCAGAGACCGCAAGGACGTTTTCATGCTCACCACATTGCATGCGGACACCACTGTGACGGTCAGGGACAGGGGCGCCACCAGGGACAAACAGAAGCCGCTCTGTGTCGCAGACTACAATAAGTTCATGGGAGGTGTAGATTTGTCTGACCAGGTGCTTCAGCCTTATCTAGTGAAGCGGAAAACCAAAACCTGGTATAAAAAGGTAGCAATCTATCTCCTACAGGTTGCTACCTATAATAGCTTCATCCTCTATAAAAAATCTCAAGGACCGCTCTCTTTCCTCCAATACCAGGAGAAAATTATTGAGAGCCTCCTCTTTGACTCGGAGGCACAGGAGGAAGCCTTCGAGTCAGAGGATGTCCGGAGACTTTCCGAGCGTCATTTCATTCGCCCCATCCCTTCCACTCCCACCCAAAGGTATCCCCAAAAAAGATGCCGTGTTTGTAGAAAGCACGGCACAAGGAGTGATTCCCGGTACTACTGCCCCATGTGCCCCTCCCAACAAGGCCTTTGCATCTCCCCCTGTTTTGAAACCTACCACACATCCCTCAATTATTAATTGGCATAAATAAATTACACCAAACTGTGTGGTAGCAGCTTTTTTTTAATTTTGCAAATACTTTACTTTTATATTTCTGTTTAGTAATTTTTTTTTCTTGGACTAGTAATAAAGAGAAAATTTTCAGCAGTAAAACACATTTTACCCCATTTCACAATTAATTCCAGGACTTTATCATCACATACCAAACAATTATTCAGACAAAACCCAGTCCACATGCCCACGTCTTTAGACTCCAGAGTGTGGACTCCACTAATGTTCTTGAAAAGTCTCATCATTTGACAACTTTCCAGGACTTCATTACTCAAACATTTTTTTTTACCAATTATTTTAGTTTGACTCATATTACCACTAGGTCTTACTACACAAAACTTTTCTTTGCATTTATCTTGGTATTATGGACATGATCATTTTATTGGAGGATCCCCTAACAATGATGCTGTGCCATATTCAAACACTATGGGCTTTACTGCAGGGTTCTTGCCGAACCACCTGCATCGCACAATACTTTCAGAATTCTGTAACGAATTGGTCGTTTTGTGCACATAGCGGTTCCTACCTTGGCGGGCAGGAGCCTGTTATGATGTACCA
Organism: Anomaloglossus baeobatrachus; assembly: GCF_048569485.1. Lineage (NCBI taxonomy): Eukaryota > Metazoa > Chordata > Amphibia > Anura > Aromobatidae > Anomaloglossus > Anomaloglossus baeobatrachus. Next base: position 59,169,913 of record NC_134362.1, read on the forward strand.
TGTCGCTTGGCACATTTGTCCCTCATATAGGAATTGATGGAGCTAAGAAGACATTGTACGACCAGTTATTTGGAAGATAAAGCTGTCCTTTTGGCCCTGCTGGTGTTCTGTCATCTTTGGCACACTCAGGTTTGCCTCATAGTGGCTGCCAACTCCTCCACATTTGAACATTTTGCCCTTCCGTCCAATAAAGTTTATTCTTCCTTCTACAACTGTTTTGTTAGCAAGACCAAGTTCAGTAAATGTGTTTTTAGGGGCATGCCGCCCTTTGTGAGTAATAATTCCTGGAAGGATTTTCTTGTTTGGTAGCACAATGTCTCTGTAAGCTTTGAATAGGTTCTGGGATTCCATCAGTTTTACCCTGAAGACCAAATGGTGCACCATCTATAATAGGCATCAGCTGCATAAAAAATGGTGTCAAACTACTTCCTACCTCTGTAAAGAAATACATTACAGGGTATAACTTACAAAGACATTTATGGGGTTTTTCTGTTCTTGAAACCCAAAAGCTCTGCAAATTTGAGAATATATTCCAAATTCAGCCAAATTTCCTTTCCCAAATTCAAATATTGCTCCTTTCGTTCCAAGCTCTACCATTTGCCCGTACAGAGGTTTCTCGCCACATGTGGGGTATCGGCGCGCTCATAAGAAAGTGGGTAACAAAGTGTGAGCTCCAATTTTTGGAGCTATGTGGCGCCCCTGAGGCTTCCGTCGCCACAGGTCATTGCACCCCATCAGCGGTGTGATGCCCCATTCTGGGAGAGGAAGAGAGTGAACTCCGGTCCCCTGGTAAATCCACACTACACCCATTGCTAGGGACACACAGGACCAGGGAAAGTGGCAGGCAACCCTCCCATGCTGCATGCTGAGAGGGGCTGTAAGACCCATCCCTGCTCCCATAGGGTGGTAGCTTAGCAACTGGGGAGGTGGGAGGAGCCACCAGAGAGCAGATAGAGAAAGGAAGGTCAAGTTAGTTTCAGTTTACCTCAGGGAGTGAAAGAGTGAGGAGCCAGCATGTAGTTGGAGAAGAAGAACGAGAGCAAGGAGGGAGGAGGAGGCCTGCTGGAGGCAGGCAAGGAGGAAAGAAAGAAAGAAGGAAAGAAAGGCTCCAAGTCAGTCAGGAGCAGAGGAACTGAAGGAGACGCTTTCTGGTGAAGAACCTGGGACCCAGAGGTCCAGGTGACACCACGCAGAGACAGAAGGGGTCGCAGGGCCGCGGGTAGTCCTGTAGGTACCACGAGCAGTCCTTGTTGGGTACCGAAGCCGAGGGCCCAGAGGCGCTACGAGTAGCTGCAGGCTGCGGTGGCCTGGTCCACAGTGACATCGGTGGAGTGATTAGCTGCGACAGGGGACGTTCCCTAGAGACTGGAGGAGTGCAAAGACAATCTCCAAACAGTAAAAACCGAGGCCCAGGGACGTTGTAAGCTCCCAGGGCCAGAACCCAGAGCAGATCTTCAGAAAAGGGGTAATCAGCCGACAGGTGACCCCCCAGCCTGGAGGCTGTAATGGAGGCCAAGCCAAGTCCACCTAACTAAGGCAAGGCTAGTGAAGACAGCAGAGAAAGAGACACTAAGAGGAGGGTACCGGATTTCACGCTCTGAATCATCCAGAAACGGCGGAGGTCCCTGACAGTGGTCCCAGCAGTCTGAGGGTCCCTACAATTGTGACAAGAACTGTGAGTAAAGAACTTGAACTGCACCCTTGGAGTTGCCTCTGTTATTTCATCTGCATAGACACTTACAAGCACCAACTGTGCCCCGGGCATCGCTCCACCTGTGGGGAGCAGTACCACCCTTGCTGCCATATCATCTCCCGGAGGCCTCATACCGCTGCGGCGGCTTAATAGCCGCTTACCACAGGTGGCGTCACGAACACAAACATTAAAGTCATCAGCCACATATTTTACTGACACCCACCAGGGCCACGGAGCCGGGCCCAGCCACCACTGACTACCACCGGACTAGTCCGGCCCGGCACCGGGTGTCCCACAGCCCTGGGGTGGGCGAGTCAATTTTGGCGTCACGAACAGGATTTCGTGCCCGGTCTAACCGGGTACTGTGCGCCTGAAGAACCGTGTGACAGACTGTGTATTTTATTGAGAAACCGCCGCCATTAGCGCTGCTGAGAGCGGGAAGAAGGGGGGCGTGTCAGAAGAAAGGGCGCGAAGAGAAGCCCCGCCCCCTTGTCCAAGAAAAGCGCGCGAAGCGGTGCCCGCCATAGAAGGCGGAGGAAGAAAAGATGGCGCGTGAAGAAGCTAAAAGGATGGACGCCGAGCAACGAGCGGCCAGAGGAGGAGTGGCCGAGCTGGGACACGCACCTCAGAACCGGGTTGTGTCCTGCGTCCTGGAGAGCGGAGAAGATACAGCAGCCGCTGCAGAGCCGAGTAAAGAGAGTGACACCCCCAGCCGGCGGAGCCCGGATTGCCAGGTGGGGTTCCTGCCCTGTCCTCCTGCAGGCGCGCTTGCCACGACCGCAGCTCCGATACCAGCACCCTGCAGCAGGACAGCGACCACCAGAACGCCGGAGATGCTACTGAGGGGTGAGTCATTTAATGCCCCTGCCGGCGCGAGAGCCCCAACCCCCGCTGCCATGCCCGCGGTCCCTGGAGGGACGCCCGGCACGGCGACGCCGATCCGGGCCGCAGCTACGCCAGGTGCGGCCCGCCAAGATTTCGCCGCCGGAGCGGCGCCCATCCACACCGCAGCAGCGACGCCAAGCCCAGGCCGCAGCCACGCCAGGTGCGGCCCGTCAAGAATCGGTCACAGCAGTGACTCCAATACAGGCCGCCGCCATGCCAGGCGCGGCCCGCCAAGACCAGCAGACGCAGACTGTGCTGACCGCTGTCTACCTGCTGCCAGGTGGGGAGCTGGAGAAGAATCCCTACATGTAAAGAAGTAAGAAGCAGCTGAACTGTACATAGCCCCTCATTCTTTTTGAAGAAGTCCCTCGTGTTTTGCCCCTTATTCTTTTCGAAGATGACACCCTTTCCTGCTGTACTGCCCCTGATGCTTTTTGAAGACGTCACCCCCCATGTTATGTGCTACCGGGCCACTGAACTGGAATGTGGGCCCCGGTGGAAGTGCATGTGTTATGTCCTACCAGGCCATTGGACTTAGTGGCTGGTATGTTGTTTATATGTCTTATGTAACCAGGCCATTGGACTTAATGGCTGGTCGAGTATGTCACTTTGTTTGATTGAAACGAACTGCCGGGCTACTGGACTTGTAGTAGCCAAAGATGTAATTAGTTGCACCCGTTGTGCCCCCTACCAGAATTATGGGGGATTTGCCTGAACCGTGCAATGGACTGGAAGTGCACACTTAGAGTTTTCTTTATAAGAAGTTCGCAACGTTCATGATATGTGCCTCCCATAAAGGGAAGAAATGTTTTACAGTTTATGTTATTGCATACCAAAAATGTTTTGCAGTTCTCCATATGTTTTTGTTGTTTTTCAGCCCGAGGACGTGCTGGGATTTGCTGTGGGGGAGTGTGGCGCCCCTGAGGCTTCCGTCGCCACAGGTCATTGCACCCCATCAGCGGTGTGATGCCCCATTCTGGGAGAGGAAGAGAGTGAACTCCGGTCCCCTGGTAAATCCACACTACACCCATTGCTAGGGACACACAGGACCAGGGAAAGTGGCAGGCAACCCTCCCATGCTGCATGCTGAGAGGGGCTGTAAGACCCATCCCTGCTCCCATAGGGTGGTAGCTTAGCAACTGGGGAGGTGGGAGGAGCCACCAGAGAGCAGATAGAGAAAGGAAGGTCAAGTTAGTTTCAGTTTACCTCAGGGAGTGAAAGAGTGAGGAGCCAGCATGTAGTTGGAGAAGAAGAACGAGAGCAAGGAGGGAGGAGGAGGCCTGCTGGAGGCAGGCAAGGAGGAAAGAAAGAAAGAAGGAAAGAAAGGCTCCAAGTCAGTCAGGAGCAGAGGAACTGAAGGAGACGCTTTCTGGTGAAGAATCTGGGACCCAGAGGTCCAGGTGACACCACGCAGAGACAGAAGGGGTCGCAGGGCCGTGGTTAGTCCTGTAGGTACCACGAGCAGTCCTTGTTGGGTACCGAAGCCGAGGGCCCAGAGGCGCTACGAGTAGCTGCAGGCTGCGGTGGCCTGGTCCACAGTGACATCGGTGGAGTGATTAGCTGCGACAGGGGACGGTCCCTAGAGACTGGAGGAGTGCAAAGACAATCTCCAAACAGTAAAAACCGAGGCCCAGGGACGTTGTAAGCTCCCAGGGCCAGAACCCAGAGCAGATCTTCAGAAAAGGGGTAATCAGCCGACAGGTGACCCCCCAGCCTGGAGGCTGTAATGGAGGCCAAGCCAAGTCCACCTAACTAAGGCAAGGCTAGTGAAGACAGCAGAGAAAGAGACACTAAGAGGAGGGTACCGGATTTCACGCTCTGAATCATCCAGAAACGGCGGAGGTCCCTGACAGTGGTCCCAGCAGTCTGAGGGTCCCTACAATTGTGACAAGAACTGTGAGTAAAGAACTTGAACTGCACCCTTGGAGTTGCCTCTGTTAATTCATCTGCATAGACACTTACAAGCACCAACTGTGCCCCGGGCATCGCTCCACCTGTGGGGAGCAGTACCACCCTTGCTGCCATATCATCTCCCGGAGGCCTCATACCGCAGCGGCGGCTTAATAGCCGCTTACCACAGGTGGCGTCACGAACACAAACATTAAAGTCATCAGCCACATATTTTACTGACACCCACCAGGGCCACGGAGCCGGGCCCAGCCACCACTGACTACCACCGGACTAGTCCGGCCCGGCACCGGGTGTCCCACAGCCCTGGGGTGGGCGAGTCAGCTACCTCTTGAAAAAGTGAGAAAATTGATGCTAAAGCAACATTTTTGGGTAAAATGTTATTTTTTTTTTTTTTTTCATTCCACATTACTTTAGTTCATGTGAGGCACCTGAAGGGTTAATAAACTTCTTTGATGTGGTTTTGAGTACCTTGAGGGCTGCAGATTTTAGAATGGGGTCACTTTTGGGTATTTTCTGTCACCTAGGACTCTCAAAGTCACTTCAAATGTGATGTGGTCCCTAAAAAAATGGTTTTGTAAATTTTCTTGAAAAAATGGGAAATTGCTGATGAACTTTGACCCCTTATAACTTCCTAACCCCAAAAAAATTTGTTTCAAAAATTGTGATGATGTAAAGTAGACAAGTGGGAAATGTTGTTTATTAACTATTTTGTGTGACATAACTCTCTGGTTTATGGGCATAAAAATTAAAAGTTTGAAAATTGCAAAATTTTAATTTTTTTTGTCAAATTTCATATTTTTTCACAAAAAAAAAAAAATATCATCTTAAATTTACCTCTAACATGAAGCCCAATATGTCACGAAAAAACAATCTCAGAATCACCGGGATCCATTGAAGCGTTCTAGAGTTATAGCCTTATAAAGGGACACTGGTCAAAATTGCAAAAAATGGCCTGGGCATTAAGTACAAATCTGGCTTCGTCCTTAAGGGGTTAATAGTGCCATTTTTTCACTCTCTATTTTGTATAACTTTGGTCATTAGCAGTTTAACAAGACAGGTTCCACTCAGAACAGGCCTCGCGATGGTCGACCAAAGAAGTTGAGTGCACGTGCTCAGTATTATATGCATAGGTTGTGTTTTTAAAATAGACGTATGAGTGCTGCCAGCATTGCTGCAGAGGATACAGGGGTGGGTGGTCCGCCTGTCAGTGCTCAGATCATACGCCATACACTGCATCAAATTGGTCTGCATGTCTGTTGTCCCAGAAGGAAGCCTCTTCTAAAGATGATGGACAAGAAAAGTCAAACAGTTTGCTGAAGACAAGCAGACTAAGGACATTGATTACTGGAACCATGTCGTGTGGTCTGATGAGACCAAGAAAAACCTTATTTGGTTACACTGTTATACAAGCTGTACACTGACACTGTACATTGTATCTCAGGGTCAGATCTACAGTGTTGTCCCATGAAAAGATATAATAAAATAGTTACAAAAATGACAGGGGTGTACTCACTTTTGTGATATACTGTATACGTGTTGATGCTTTCTTCTTATATATCAAAAAAAGTGACCCGGACATCCAACAGGTGTGAACAGGTGCTAGCTGAAAACAGAAAATAACTACAAAATACAATCTTTTTGATCTTTTTGTCTGAGCACTCCACCCTGTAATCAGATTGTGTCCACCTTCCTATAAAGCTGGATCCTTTCTGTCAAAAAATGTAGGTTTTTAACCCAGATAGAGGCATTTAAGTTAGTGTCCCAGTATATTGAGATCACCTTGTCGTGGTGACCGGGCTTACATTGATTGGCCAATAAATAAGCTAAGTATCTCTTTATTTCAAATGTTCCTATAGCAGTAATGCAATACCAGAGTTCCCTTATTCATTGTTAGCATTTCAGTGTGCAGCTGTATGCATTTTGATGCTATTTTCTTAACATACCCTGGGGATTTTCACCTGAGTTTTATATAGACATTAGCTGTTCAATAAGGAAACAGTTTGTGGTAAATAAGTTACTGAGCACAAGGGTAAGGCTCTTTAACTCACAATATGTTTTTCATCCTTCAAAGGGATCCAGTCATATCCAGAAATGTTATTTACCTGAAGATATAGTGATAGGTAAAATAGCATTTAATGTCTGACTGGTTTATTGGAGGAGTGGCTACATGGAAAAAAATGAAGTTATATTCTCCCTGCAGTCGCTTGATTCCAGTCATTGGGGTTGTGCAGGGAGCAGTTGCAGTCACCAATAGCTACAGAGTGAGTGAACTGTAATCACTCTGCATCACATTGACAGTGTGTTTGTGTGCGCAGAGCAAACTGTCAATCAATGTGCAGGGAAATAATGACAGTACTTATTAAGTACATTAATCTTTATTTTTATATTGCGCTAACATATTTTGCAGCGCTTTACATACATCAGGAACACTGTCCCCATTGGTTCTCACAATCTAAATTCCTTATGTGGGAGGAAACCGGAGAACCCGGAGGCAACTCACACAAACACGGGGAGAACATACAAACTCCTTACAGATGCTGTCCTTGGTGGGATTCGAACCCAGGATCCCAGCGCTGCAAGACTGCAGTGCTAACCACTGAGCCACCGTGCCGCCTGTATTGACTAGTGAGCATTGACTGTACCCGTTCTCTGCATCGCCTCGATTAATGAAAGTGTGCGGCTGCAATAGCCTAAAGGGTACTTTACACGCTGCAACATCGCTAGCGATTGCTAGCGATGTCGCGCGCGATAGCACCCGCCCCCGTCCTACGTGCGACATTTGGTGCTCGCTGCCGTAGCAAACATTATCGCCACGGCAGCGTCACACGCACATACCTTTCAGCGTCGTTGCTGTGAGTGCCGAACAATCCCTCCCTCAAGGGTAGAGGTGCGTTCGGCGTCACAGCGACGTCACTAAGCGGCCGCCTAATAGAAGCGGAAGGGCGGAGATGAACGGGACATAACATCCCGCCCACCTCCTTCCTTCCGCATTGCTGGTGGAGGCAAGTAAGGAGATGTTCGTCGTTCCTGCGGTGTCACACGGAGCGATGAGTGGTGCTGCAGGAGCGACGAACAACATCGTACCTGTGGCAGCAGCGATATTAAGGAAAGGAGCGACGTGTCAACGATCACCGTTTTTGAACGATTTTGTGATCGTCGCTCCTTGGTGTCACACGCTGCAATGTCGCTAACGGCACCGGATGTGCGTCACTAATGACGTGACCCCGACGATATATCGGTAGCGATGTCGCAGCATGTAAAGCACCCTTAATTTAATTTTCATCTTATCGCCACTGCTCCAGGATAACAGCCAGCCATGATTTAAAGGGAATCTATTAGCATAATTTTATCCCCAAAACTATTTAATAGCTCTTTCAACAATAAGTTCAGTTACCTCTTTAGATGGTCAATCAGTTCCTCTGTTATTGAGAAGTCCGCATTTAAATTGATATGCAAATGAGGCTGAGGAGCTATTTGTAGATCTGAAACCTGTGTCACTCCAGCTCTATTTCCTGCCTCCTCCTACTTGACTTACCGCTTCTTTATTGTGTGACTTCAAGCAAAGGAATCGTCTATGAAACAGGGGGAGGTGGCGCTGGGCAGGGAATATAGCTGGAGTGACCAAAGCATCTGATCTACAAACAGCAAGGAATCATCTGTGAAACAGGAAGAGGTGTCGCTGGGTGAGGGATAGAGCTGGCATGACCAAGGCTTCAGATCTACAAATAGCTTTTTTTCAAGGAAAGAAATAATCTGTGAAATAGGAAGAGGTGGCGCTGGGCAGGGAATAGAGCTGGAGTGACCAAGGTTTTAGATCTACAAATAGCAAGGAATCATCTGTGAAACAGGAAAAGGTGGCGCTGGGCAGGAAATAGAGCTGGAATGACCAAAGTTTCAGATCTACAAATAGCAAGGAATCATCTGTGAAACAGGAAGAGGTGGCGCTGGGCAGGGAATAGAGCTGAAGTGACTAAGGCTTCAGATCTACAAATAGCAAGGAATCATCTGTGAAACAGGAATAGGTGGCGCTGGGCAGGGAATAGAGCTGGAGTGATCAAGGTTTCAGATCTACAAATAGCAAGGAATCATCTGTGAAACAGGAAGAGGTGGCGCTGGGTGAGGAATAGAGCTGGCATGACCAAGGCTTCAGATCTACAAACAGCTCTTTTTCAAGGAAAGAAATCATCTGTGAAACAGGAAGAGGTGGCACTGGGCAGGGAATAGAGCTGGAGTGATTAAGGCTTCAGATCTACAAATAGCAAGGAATCATCTGTGAAACAGGAAGAGGTGGTGCTGGGTGAGGAATAGAGCTAGCATGACCAAGGCTTCAGATATACAAATAGCTCTTTTTCAAGGAAAGGAATTATCTGTGAAATAGGAAAAGGTGGCGCTGGGCAGGGAATAGAGCTGGAGTGACCAAGGTTTCAGATGTACAAATAGCAAGGAATCATCTGTGAAACAGGAAGAGGTGGCGCTGGGTGAGGAATAGAGCTGGAGTGACAAAGGTCTCAGATCTACAAATAGCTCATCAGCCTCATTTGCATATCTATTCAAACACTGATTTCTCAGTAATGGAGGAACAGATTGGTCATATAAAAGTATTGCTGGACTTGTCTTTAAGAAAGATACATACACATATAAATAGTCTGAGGTGTGAAATCCTGCTGACAGATTCACTGTAAATGCTATTCACCTGCACTTCCATTACTTCCCCAGGTGCACATTGTATTTGTAGTTGACAGATTGCCTTTAACAACGTCACCATCCGCTTAAGCAACCATGTTCACTATTGTCTTCAAACATTTCCTAGAAAAACAAATGAAAATAAACTGAATATCCGATGTCTCACTGCTGCAGGCCCTATAGGAACCTAACCGCAAATGTTAATTTTCCCCGCAGTGCTATGACTGGGCAAATCCCAAATTACATAGTGCCTCTTGAGAACAATGCAACTTCCTGGCAATGAACATTTGCATGTAAAGCAATTGCTAATATGATCGCTCGGTGCTTATAGAACATCATTTTATTGGCAATATATCACTCATTTACATGGGACGATGTTCTGCCAAGACTGATGATTTTTCAGCCTGCTTTACAATCCCCTTACCTTCTGGGAACGCTCTCCACTATCAGCCTCCGAAAGATCCACAGGGTGTTGGGAAAACCAAGACACCCTATAAATGAAGTCCAGCACTCTGCAGCCAGCGTTCTTTTTCAGCAATGTTCTACTGTGTAGTAGCCCTTAGTACGCTCTGGTGGTACATAGGGCACCAGTTTCCTAGCCATAACCCTAAACCATGAGCTCGCCTCCCTTAGGCTATCCCCAGAAAACACAACAGGAGACCATATTCTTTGTTGGACGGGGTCGGCCACAGCTTTATTTTTCTTTCATCTCCATGAAAGGTCAACCCTTAAAACACAGTAAAACACCGGCTCCGACACGGTATGCACCCCATCTCCAGGAGGACAAGTCCGTCACCCGGTCCATCTTTTGCTCAAAAGACCGGCAGCTGTGGCTTTCACTCTAGACAAAAGAAAACATGTCAAAACATATTCCAAAACTTTTCAACAGAGGGAGTGAGGGCGGGAAGCTCGGTCAGTGGATGCTGGGGAAGAGGGAGGGGAACATGCATCCCAGCCATATAAAAGGCCAGGCAAAACCATCCTATAAAAACTGCTTAAGGGAGAAGAGGAGGAGCACAGAGAGAGCCAAGAAAGGGGGGGGGGCATATAAACCATCAAAACTCCAAAATCGGATCATGGCTCTGCAATCCCAAGCCACCTCCCCCAAGAGCCACCTCATTATTCTAAAGCCCTTATTAGGGGGGGAATACCCCAAGGGAGGGAGTAAAAGCAACCGGAAGCAAAACCTGGAAATCTGCAGTCTGGGACCACTTCCCTAATGTCACGGTCCTGGGGCCACAACACCGCTCGTCACGGCGCCGCATATCACGGCACCGCTCCTCACTCACCGACCCGGTCCCCGTGCGCTCTGACCACGGCCATTGCTCCCGCTCCCCCTCCTCAGCCTCCTCGTGCTCCCTGCTCCTTGGCCCCGCCGTCTTGCTACAGCCCGGGACTCTGCCTCCAGCTCCCCTGCGTCTCCTCCTCTGTGTCCTGCACTGATCTCCGGCTCCCGAGCCTCGCACATGCGCACTAGGGCACGGGCGCGCTCCCTCACCTTCTCTTAAAGGGCCAGTGTCTCTGAAACAGGATATAGGGTATATAAGACTTCCTTTTCCATGTGGGCGGTGCCTGTTCAACGTGTACTAGGTAGCTTGTCTTTTGCGCTAGGTGTTCAGGTCCCTCTGTGTCTCGTACCCAGGTTAACCCTGTCTCTGCCCACAGATTCCGGCTGCCAGCTTGAGTGTGTCCAGTCCTCTCAGTTTCCAGGAGATTCCCCGGTGACAGTCTGCTATGGATCCCAACATCTTCTGCCAGCCTGCATCCGTCGCCGATTCTGGACTCCGTCCGGTATCTTCAGTCTGCACCCACGCTAATCCCAGACTCCATCTGTTACCATCAGTCGAAACCTGTACCCGGTCCCATTCATCCATCCTGATTTCCTTCATCTTACACTCACCGTTGGACCAGCCTCCATATCCTGCACGGACATCTTAAAGATGCTACCCGCATTCTCTTGTGTCCCGGCTGCTGTGCATCTAGGCCCTCTGGGGAGGCCACCAGACAGTCCCTGTATAGGGGTTGACTCCTGGTAGTCTTCCTAGGGGAGTCCGGTGCACGGTCCCGTGGATCCTCCTCTGCACCGAACATTACACCTAACATGGTTTGTGGTCCTATATATCTGGTACGACACTGTTTTTTACACTCAGGCATCAGTTTCCAGACTTCTCTGGTGTGGCAATCTCCTCGTCTCTCCTGGGTAGCTATCTGCTATTTGACTCTGACAGAGGAACTACTCACTCACAGGAATAAGCCTGTATGCTCTCCTGTGCTGTGGAATACTTTACATGGAGGTACGCTGGTCTCCAATATTTGGGAAAAATAACATCAACTTCAGCTGAGGCTGAAGTTGTATTCTAGCTCTATTGCAGCCCTTACTAAGCCCTATGGTGGTATATCTTAATATTGAGTGCTCACCCCCACTTGCTAGCTAACTGAGACACATTTTTCTGTGCAGCCCCTAAATTATTTTTACAAAGTCTACTCAAAATATTATGTTTTGCAAAGTGTGCACAGTACCAGCATTCCAACCTATACTATTGAAAAATGAGATTTTTGGCAAAAAATTGCAATTTTTCGAGCTACCTCACGACGTCACGGCAAATCTCTTGAGGCAGTCCTACACTAAAATATTTTCATTTAAAGTGTGCCATACGGCCTCACATATGCAAAAATAGGACTGCACAGGTTGTTTTTATGCTGTTTTTTATTGTTATATAGGTTTTTGGTTGGTCCCCATCTTGCAGTGCACTTCATTTTTATTCTTCCATCTGTCTTGATTTTTGGCGATTCGTGGCTGTTCACACATAGCCATCTAGCCTTGTCCACAGGCTATATATTCCAAGCAGCATGTGCCTATCCCGCCCACAACCATGAATTAAATGTTAAGAGATGGTCTGGCTCACTGCAAGGTGCTCAGGGAAAACCAGTAGCAATAATCAAAGAGAAAAATCCCGGCACTCATATAAAATTGGAGAAACAAGTTTTTTTATAGTGCTGTAATTCTTTTATTTTGAATATGACGTTTCGGCTAATGCCTTTATCAATATAGAAGCTGAATATGAAAGAAAATAGAAATAAATCAATAGATCAGTACCATAATTTAGCCACAACATTACAGTATGTAAAAGAAAAAATCTTATACCTATATGGTATATGCAATGGATGAACTTATTCTTCACATCAAATATCCTGTGAGAGATAACAAGAACCAGTCCATTAAAGGCGGAAAAACAACATAATACAAGACCTATGAAGAAGGTCAATATGTCCTTCTAACAGGGTTAGTAGAAAAGAGACTTTTTTGAAAAGCCGAATCAACTACAGGTGAAGGATAACCCCGTTGGAGAAACTTCTGTGTCATCTCTTGATATCTGCGGGAACGTAAATCATGATTAGTGACAATACGTGATATGCGTTTAAATTGAGAACAAGGTAGTGAGTTTATAGTTCCTCACCTAGCGGCACGATATCATATACCCTTAGGACATTGTCTCCCTGCCCTGATTCTCACAGGTATTTCTTTTTATTATGCTGCCTTATTCAATTTTCTTGTTTCCTCTTTCTATGCATGTCTCTCCATGGATTATCACACTATGCTATTCATTATTGTCATATGTTGGCATAATCTCTTTTCTGGTGGTTGTGTATATATATGTGTGTATATATAGGTGTACACAGGTGTGTACATACCTTCTTCATAGGTCTTGTATTATGTTGTTTTTCCGCCTTTAATGGACTGGTTCTTGTTATCTCTCACAGGATATTTGATGTGAAGAATAAGTTCATCCATTGCATATACCATATAGGTATAAGATTTTTTCTTTTACATACTGTAATGTTGTGGCTAAATTATGGTACTGATCTATTGATTTATTTCTATTTTCTTTCATATTCAGCTTCTATTTTGATAAAGGCATTAGCCGAAACGTCATATTCAAAATAAAAGAATTACAGCACTATAAAAAACTTGTTTCTCCAATTTTATATGAGTACCGGGATTTTTCTCCTTGATTATTGCTACTGGTTTTCCCTGAGCACCTTGCAGTGAGCCAGACCATCTCTTAACATTTGATATTTACAATTTTGGTCTTGTGCCCCTGTGGTACCGCCCATTTACAATGGCATCTAATATTTTTTCATATAATGAAGAACAATCCTCTCTTATTCATTCCCGTGTGACCTCTATGGGTCAATTCCTATTCACTCCCAGTGAGGAATCAAGAACCAAGGAGTACGAATGTGAACTGAAACGTCAAGTAGCTCTTGAACTTCATTTGATTACCCTTGCTGAATACTACAAGGTTAAAAGAATACCCCGTGGTCTACGTGTTTCTCTACGTCCTACTCTTTTTTCAGATAAACCTGAGTTCTGTACTACTTTTGAACATATTCTTAATAAGTGTTCATATGACATTATGACACTCACTATTGATTTTCTCCATAAAGAATTGGACACCATTTCTCAACAAATTTCAACCCTTGAAAGTCAATTATCCAATACTTTCTCATCTACTGATCTCCTCAATATGAAGTCGAAAATGGACTCTACTATATCTGAGTTTAAGAAATCTCTTCAGGAACGAAAACGCAGTAAATTCATACGAGATGAGGGTGACTACAAGCGCGGACAGGTCTATAGGTGGCGTTGTGGTGAACCTCCCTTGCGTAGACGTCTGCCCCCTAGGACTGATTTTTCGTTATCTGCCAGTTCTGGCAGCGAGATGGATTTTCCTGAAACATCTTTTTTAGGCCAACAACGCGGCCCACACCCAAAACGACGAGGAGGGGGCAGAGGAGAATTTCCACAAGGAGATCGCATGACCACCAGATCCCAGGTAAGGCGGACCTCATTTTTAACATCTCCTCTTACACCTTATCCCCCCTTGAGTCACAAGTCCTTCAAAAGGGCCTGACCTTCTGCCTGACCCCTCATTTTGATACTTTCAAACTTGATCAGGAGCTTAATAAGTTTTTCAGGTCAGTTAGACTTAAAGTCCATTTTCATCAGGTCTCTCCAACTCAGAGCTCTATTTTGCCTGATTCACAATTCTCATTTGGTCAACTTAAATTATCTATGCCCAGTAATTTTATGCCTCCACGTACTTATCACCCAGCAGAAACTTTTGTGTCACTTGTTAAAGCAGATATCGATCGTTTTATTGATACTGTGAATAATGGCGAGTTACGGGTCAAGAATAACCTAACCCCAGGGGAGACTCAAGCACTTCAGTCGCTTAAAAATAATTCTTCCATAATCATCAAGCCGGCTGACAAGGGCAGATCCTTGGTGGTTATGGACAAAAATTACTACATCTCTGAAATTTTGTCTCAACTATCTGATCGTTCTACCTATGTACCTATCGCTCGTGACTAGAGATGAGCGAACCGGTCGCGGTTCGGCTCGAGGTTGGTTCGCCGAACGGACCTCCCGTTCGAGTTCGGTTCGTCGAACGTTCGACGAACCGAACTCGAACTGCATAGGAAACAATGGCAGGCAATCACAAACACAGAAAAACACCTAGAAAACACCCTCAAAGGTGTCCTAAAGGTGACAAACAACTCAAACACATTGGAAAGTGACAAGGACATATACTCATGCGAAAACAAAACAGCTGGACAAGGAAAAAGAGGAGGACACACAGATATAGGCATGGCACGCCCTTCTAAAATCATGTAAAACACCGCAAGGTGACTCCAAGCGGAGTCTCCCTTTTTTCCAAAAATTGGGCCACACACACACCCACCCCTTCAGTGGCAGCACTTGTGCCCCAGTTGTACACTTCACAGCTACATTTGCATCAAGCACATTCAAAAATACGCCATTCTTATCCGTCCCCAGGATGACACCGGGGTAGGTAGCAAAGTCTTTCCTGATCCCAGCTCTGTTCATCTTGGCTTCTTTTAAAAACACAGCAAGCAAGGGTTACTCCAAGCGGAGTCTCCCTTTTTTCCAAAAATTGGGCCACACAGACACCCACCCCATCAGTGGCAGCACTTGGGCCCTAGTTGCAAACAGGATGTTTTGATTTGCATCAAGCACATTCAAAAATACGCCATTCTTATCCGTCCCCAGGATGACACCGGGGTACGTAGATAAAGTCTTTGCTGATCCATGACTTGTTCATCTTGGCTTCTTTTAAAAACAATGTAAGCAAGGGTTACTCCAAGCGGAGTCTCCCTTTTTTTCCAAAAATTGGGCCACACAGACACCCACCCCATCAGTGGCAGCACTTGGGCCCTAGTTGCAAACAGGATGTTTTGATTTGCATCAAGCACATTCAAAAATACGCCATTCTTATCCGTCCCCAGGATGACACCGGGGTAGGTAGCAAAGTCTTTCCTGATCCCAGCTCTGTTCATCTTGGCTTCTTTTAAAAACACAGCAAGCAAGGGTTACTCCAAGCGGAGTCTCCCTTTTTTCCAAAAATTGGGCCCACACACACCCACCCCTTCAGTGGCAGCAGTTGTGCCCCAGTTGTACACTTCACAGCTAGATTTGCATCAAGCACATTCAAAAATACGCCATTCTTATCCGTCCCCAGGATGACACCGGGGTAGGTAGCAAAGTCTTTCCTGATCCCAGCTCTGTTCATCTTGGCTTCTTTTAAAAACACAGCAAGCAAGGGTTACTCCAAGCGGAGTCTCCCTTTTTTCCAAAAATTGGGCCACACAGACACCCACCCCATCAGTGGCAGCACTTGGGCCCTAGTTGCAAACAGGATGTTTTGATTTGCATCAAGCACATTCAAAAATACGCCATTCTTATCCGTCCCCAGGATGACACCGGGGTACGTAGATAAAGTCTTTGCTGATCCATGACTTGTTCATCTTGGCTTCTTTTAAAAACAATGTAAGCAAGGGTTACTCCAAGCGGAGTCTCCCTTTTTTTCCAAAAATTGGGCCACACAGACACCCACCCCATCAGTGGCAGCACTTGGGCCCTAGTTGCAAACAGGATGTTTTGATTTGCATCAAGCACATTCAAAAATACGCCATTCTTATCCGTCCCCAGGATGACACCGGGGTAGGTAGCAAAGTCTTTCCTGATCCCAGCTCTGTTCATCTTGGCTTCTTTTAAAAACACAGCAAGCAAGGGTTACTCCAAGCGGAGTCTCCCTTTTTTCCAAAAATTGGGCCCACACACACCCACCCCTTCAGTGGCAGCAGTTGTGCCCCAGTTGTACACTTCACAGCTAGATTTGCATCAAGCACATTCAAAAATACGCCATTCTTATCCGTCCCCAGGATGACACCGGGGTAGGTAGCAAAGTCTTTCCTGATCCCAGCTCTGTTCATCTTGGCTTCTTTTAAAAACACAGCAAGCAAGGGTTACTCCAAGCGGAGTCTCCCTTTTTTCCAAAAATTGGGCCACACAGACACCCACCCCATCAGTGGCAGCACTTGGGCCCTAGTTGCAAACAGGATGTTTTGATTTGCATCAAGCACATTCAAAAATACGCCATTCTTATCCGTCCCCAGGATGACACCGGGGTACGTAGATAAAGTCTTTGCTGATCCATGACTTGTTCATCTTGGCTTCTTTTAAAAACAATGTAAGCAAGGGTTACTCCAAGCGGAGTCTCCCTTTTTTTCCAAAAATTGGGCCACACAGACACCCACCCCATCAGTGGCAGCACTTGGGCCCTAGTTGCAAACAGGATGTTTTGATTTGCATCAAGCACATTCAAAAATACGCCATTCTTATCCGTCCCCAGGATGACACCGGGGTAGGTAGCAAAGTCTTTCCTGATCCCAGCTCTGTTCATCTTGGCTTCTTTTAAAAACACAGCAAGCAAGGGTTACTCCAAGCGGAGTCTCCCTTTTTTCCAAAAATTGGGCCCACACACACCCACCCCTTCAGTGGCAGCAGTTGTGCCCCAGTTGTACACTTCACAGCTAGATTTGCATCAAGCACATTCAAAAATACGCCATTCTTATCCGTCCCCAGGATGACACCGGGGTAGGTAGCAAAGTCTTTCCTGATCCCAGCTCTGTTCATCTTGGCTTCTTTTAAAAACACAGCAAGCAAGGGTTACTCCAAGCGGAGTCTCCCTTTTTTCCAAAAATTGGGCCACACAGACACCCACCCCATCAGTGGCAGCACTTGGGCCCTAGTTGCAAACAGGATGTTTTGATTTGCATCAAGCACATTCAAAAATACGCCATTCTTATCCGTCCCCAGGATGACACCGGGGTACGTAGATAAAGTCTTTGCTGATCCATGACTTGTTCATCTTGGCTTCTTTTAAAAACAATGTAAGCAAGGGTTACTCCAAGCGGAGTCTCCCTTTTTTTCCAAAAATTGGGCCACACAGACACCCACCCCATCAGTGGCAGCACTTGGGCCCTAGTTGCAAACAGGATGTTTTGATTTGCATCAAGCACATTCAAAAATACACCATTCTTATCCGTCCCCAGGATGACACCGGGGTAGGTAGCAAAGTCTTTCCTGATCCCAGCTCTGTTCATCTTGGCTTCTTTTAAAAACACAGCAAGCAAGGGTTACTCCAAGCGGAGTCTCCCTTTTTTCCAAAAATTGGGCCCACACACACCCACCCCTTCAGTGGCAGCAGTTGTGCCCCAGTTGTACACTTCACAGCTAGATTTGCATCAAGCACATTCAAAAATACGCCATTCTTATCCGTCCCCAGGATGACACCGGGGTAGGTAGCAAAGTCTTTCCTGATCCCAGCTCTGTTCATCTTGGCTTCTTTTAAAAACACAGCAAGCAAGGGTTACTCCAAGCGGAGTCTCCCTTTTTTCCAAAAATTGGGCCACACAGACACCCACCCCATCAGTGGCAGCACTTGGGCCCTAGTTGCAAACAGGATGTTTTGATTTGCATCAAGCACATTCAAAAATACGCCATTCTTATCCGTCCCCAGGATGACACCGGGGTACGTAGATAAAGTCTTTGCTGATCCATGACTTGTTCATCTTGGCTTCTTTTAAAAACAATGTAAGCAAGGGTTACTCCAAGCGGAGTCTCCCTTTTTTTCCAAAAATTGGGCCACACAGACACCCACCCCATCAGTGGCAGCACTTGGGCCCTAGTTGCAAACAGGATGTTTTGATTTGCATCAAGCACATTCAAAAATACGCCATTCTTATCCGTCCCCAGGATGACACCGGGGTAGGTAGCAAAGTCTTTCCTGATCCCAGCTCTGTTCATCTTGGCTTCTTTTAAAAACACAGCAAGCAAGGGTTACTCCAAGCGGAGTCTCCCTTTTTTCCAAAAATTGGGCCACACAGACACCCACCCCATCAGTGGCAGCACTTGGGCCCTAGTTGCAAACAGGATGTTTTGATTTGCATCAAGCACATTCAAAAATACGCCATTCTTATCCGTCCCCAGGATGACACCGGGGTACGTAGATAAAGTCTTTGCTGATCCATGACTTGTTCATCTTGGCTTCTTTTAAAAACAATGTAAGCAAGGGTTACTCCAAGCGGAGTCTCCCTTTTTTTCCAAAAATTGGGCCACACAGACACCCACCCCATCAGTGGCAGCACTTGGGCCCTAGTTGCAAACAGGATGTTTTGATTTGCATCAAGCACATTCAAAAATACGCCATTCTTATCCGTCCCCAGGATGACACCGGGGTAGGTAGCAAAGTCTTTCCTGATCCCAGCTCTGTTCATCTTGGCTTCTTTTAAAAACACAGCAAGCAAGGGTTACTCCAAGCGGAGTCTCCCTTTTTTCCAAAAATTGGGCCCACACACACCCACCCCTTCAGTGGCAGCAGTTGTGCCCCAGTTATACACTTCACAGCTAGATTTGCATCAAGCACATTCAAAAATACGCCATTCTTATCCGTCCCCAGGATGACACCGGGGTAGGTAGCAAAGTCTTTCCTGATCCCAGCTCTGTTCATCTTGGCTTCTTTTAAAAACACACCAAGCAAGGGTTACTCCAAGCGGAGTCTCCCTTTTTTCCAAAAATTGGGCCACACAGACACCCACCCCATCAGTGGCAGCACTTGGGCCCTAGTTGCAAACAGGATGTTTTGATTTGCATCAAGCACATTCAAAAATACGCCATTCTTATCCGTCCCCAGGATGACACCGGGGTACGTAGATAAAGTCTTTGCTGATCCATGACTTGTTCATCTTGGCTTCTTTTAAAAACAATGTAAGCAAGGGTTACTCCAAGCGGAGTCTCCCTTTTTTTCCAAAAATTGGGCCACACAGACACCCACCCCATCAGTGGCAGCACTTGGGCCCTAGTTGCAAACAGGATGTTTTGATTTGCATCAAGCACATTCAAAAATACGCCATTCTTATCCGTCCCCAGGATGACACCGGGGTACGTAGATAAAGTCTTTGCTGATCCATGACTTGTTCATCTTGGCTTCTTTTAAAAACAATGTAAGCAAGGGTTACTCCAAGCGGAGTCTCCCTTTTTCCAAAAATTGGGCCACACAGACACCCACCCCATCAGTGGCAGCACTTGGGCCCTAGTTGCAAACAGGATGTTTTGATTTGCATCAAGCACATTCCAAATCCACAAGCATTTACTCTCCCCAGGATGACACACGGGTAGTAAATTCCTTCTGGATCCATGACTTGTTCATTTTGATGAACGTCAGTCTGTCCACATTGTCACTGGACAGACGCGTGCGCTTATCTGTCAGCACACACCCAGCAGCACTGAATACACGTTCAGAGACAACGCTGGCAGCTGGACACGACAAAATCTCCAAGGCGTAACTGGAGAGCTCTGGCCATTTTTCTATGTTTGAAGCCCAAAAGGAGCAAGGCTCCAGTTGCACAGTCATGGCATCGATGTTCATTTGGAGATACTCCTGTATCATCCTCTCCAGCCGTTGAGTATGTGTCAGACTTGTTGTCTCTGGTGGCCTTGCAAAAGAGGGTCTAAAAAAATTATGAAAAGATTCCATAAAATTGCTGTTACCGGCACCAGATACGGTCCTACTGGTACGGGTAGACTGGTGAAGATGAAGAGACCGTCCCATGTTTGTCAAGTTACAACTGGGAGATTCCCTCCCTGCACCTGCACGGTTGTTTAGTGGAAAAGCCGAGCTAAGATCGAGTAACAGCTTCTGCTGATACTCCTGCATACGTGCGTCCCTTTCTATGGCTGGAATTATGTCACAAAATTTGGACTTGTACCGGGGATCTAATAGTGTGGCAATCCAGTAGTCATCATCACTTCTAATTTTGACAATACGACTGTCATGTTGGAGGTAGTGCAACAAGAAGGCACTCATGTGTCTTGCGCAGCCATGCGGACCAAGTCCACGCTGTGTTTGTGGCATAGAGGTGCTAACCGTTCTTTCTTCCTCTGACATCTCCCCCCAACCTCTTTCAACTGAAATTTGACCAAGGTCTCCCTCATCCGCTGAGTCTTCCATGTCCATGGACAGTTCGTCCTCCATTTCTTCATGTTCTCCTGCACCTTGCTCAACATTTCGCCTGCTACTATGCGCCCTTGTCGATCCCTGTTCCCCATGGTCCCATGCCTGCTGCGTTGGTGATGATGAACGTCTGGATCTTGGTGATGTTGTTGTCCCTTGCACATATGAATCCTCCTGTAGTTCCTCCCCTTCATGTTGTCCCACCCCCTGACTCCGAATAGTGTTTAGCGTGTGCTCCAGCATGTAAATGACTGGAATCGTCATGCTGATAATGGCATTGTCAGAGCTAAACATATTCGTCGCCATGTCGAAACTGTGCAGAAGGGTGCATAGGTCCTTGATCTGAGACCACTCCATCAGGGTGATCTGCCCCACCTCTGCATCTCGTTGGCCCAGGCTATACGTCATGACGTATTGCACCAGGGCTCTGCGGTGCTGCCACAGTCGCTGTAACATGTGTAGAGTTGAATTCCAGCGTGTCGCCACATCGCATTTCAGGCGATGAACCGGCAGGCCGAAAGACTTCTGGAGCGATGCAAGTCGCTCAGCTGCGGCGCTTGAACGCCGGAAG
Organism: Anomaloglossus baeobatrachus; assembly: GCF_048569485.1. Classification (NCBI taxonomy): domain Eukaryota; kingdom Metazoa; phylum Chordata; class Amphibia; order Anura; family Aromobatidae; genus Anomaloglossus; species Anomaloglossus baeobatrachus. Next base: position 59,191,037 of record NC_134362.1, read on the forward strand.
TGAGCAGACAGTTTTCGTGCCCTGTTCAGAAGGCCATCTAGGCCGGGATAGTGTGTTAAAAATTGCTGCACGACAAGGTTCAACACGTGAGCCATACAAGGTACGTGTGTCACCTTGCCCAGGCGAAGGGCCGCACCCAGGTTTGCAGCATTGTCGCACACGGCCTTACCAGGCTGCAGGTTGAGTGGAGACAACCATTTATTAAACTCGGACCGCAGAGCTGACCACAACTCCTCAGCTGTGTGACTCTTATTACCAAGACATGTCAAGCTAAAGACCGCCTGATGCCGTTGCGCTCGGCTGCCAGCATAGTAATGAGGCGTGCGTGATTCCTTCTGCGCAGTGAGAACGCTGGTGGCCTGACCAGGCAGGCTTGGGGTGGAGGTGGAGGACCCAGATGAGGTGGAGGATGCAGAAGCTGTGGCGGAACTTGGACAGACAGAGGATTGACACACAAGTCGTGGGGACGGCAAGACTTGTGCAGCAGACCCTTCACCATCTATCACCATAGTTACCCAGTGCCCAGTCAGCGACATGTAACGTCCCTGTCCATGCTTACTGGTCCAAGTATCGGTGGTGAAATGCACCCGTTCACACACAGAGTTTCTCAAGGAAGCGGTGATGTTGTGTGCGACATGCTGGTGTAGCGCGGGCACACCTTTCTTAGAGAAGTAGTGGCGACTAGGCATCTGGTACTGGGGCACAGCGACAGACATAAGGTCTCTAAAATCCTGTGTGTCCACTAGGCGGAAAGGCAGCATTTCGGTAGCCAACAGCTTACAGAGGGATAGAGTCAACCTCTTAGCTTTGTCATGGGTCGGAGGAAGTGGCCTTTTATTTGACCACATCTGAGGGACAGAGATCTGGCTGCTGTGTGTAGACGGTGTTGAGTAGGGTGTCCCTGGAAAAATGCAGGTTTGTGAGGAAAGTGCAGGCGGAGACATGATGTTGCCTTCATCCAACGTTGGTGCTATCGATGTCTGAGAGAGCTGTACACACTCACTTGTTTCCCCTTCCAAACCAACTGACGACCTTACAAGCAAACTGCCTGTTGCGGTTACAGTGGTGGAAGTTTTGCGTGGAAAAACAGGTGTGACAGCTGTCCCCACAGTCCTAGAAGATGAAGAGCGCGCGGATGCACTGGAAGGGGCGGGCGGTGGATGGTTCGCTCCGCTAGCCGGCATTGCAGCACGGTGAGCTTCCCACCGGGACTTATGATATTTATTCATGTGACGATTCATGGAAGAAGTTGTCAAACTGCTGAGGTTTTGACCTCTACTAACAGAATCATGACAAATGTTACATATCACATGAGTTGGGCGATCTTTTTCGATGTGAAAAAAGGCCCAGGCTAGGCAAGGCTTAGAGGCCATGCGACCTGTTGATCCACCCCGAATAATGCTCATAGGCAGAGTGGTGGCTGAGGATGCAGTTGTAGACGTGCTACCAGTGCTCCGACTCTGTCCAGGAAGGCGCAAGGTAACTTCGTCGTCGGTTGCATCCTCCTCCACCGCCTCTGTTGACCTCCTCGAGTGCCTGACTGGGGGTTGACAGTAGGTGGGATCTAGAACGTCATCATCAATTGTTGTGTTTGCACTCCCCTCCCCCTCAGACCGAGCCTCTTCTTGCCCTGACCGAATATTTAAGTTGTCATCCCAATCGGGTATCTGCGTCTCATCTTCATCAGTATGTTCCTCATTGTCTATAACCACAGGTGTTACAGTTTGTGACAAAGGGTCAACATTATGCTCAGAAACTTGGTCCTCACGGCCTGAATCTGAGTCACAAAGGTTCTGGGCATCACTGCAGACCATTTCCTGTTCTGTACTCACTGTAGCTTGGGAGCAGACCTCTGATTCCCAGGCTATAGTGTGACTGAACAGCTCTGCAGACTCAGCCATCTCAGTTCCACCATACTGTGCAGGGCTGATGGAGACTTCAGAGCTGGGAGAAATCAAGTGTGATTGGGATGACAACTCAGAGGAATGGTGTTTTTTGGATGCGGTACTTGAAGTGGCTGAGAGGGCACTTGTTGGACCACTTGAGATCCATTCAAGCATTTTCCTTTTTTGCCCATCATCTACCTTTGTTCCTCTTGTTCGTGTCCGTAAAAAAGGGAGCACATCGGATTGTCCACAATAAGTAGTAGACATCTTACTTTTGCTAGTAGATGGTCTATCTTCAGCAGATGATAATGGAGCTTTGCCACCTTCCCCACTGACAAAACATTTTTTGCCTTTTCCACCACGCCTCTTCCCCTTTCCACCAGCATCTGTCATTTTGCCACTCATGTTGATTGCGACAAGATTGTGGACTGAAAATGTGGTAGTAAAAATTGAGAGGTGGTGAAGATTGCAGTGGTGGTCTAGCTTTATTAACAGCAGAATAATAAAGAATAAATATCCCTGACAATGTAACTTAGTTATAATTCGTTGGAGTGTGCAACGCAGGCAGACGTGCTGCAAATGTCTTGGCACTAGTGGGACTATAGCAAAGTCCAATAGCCACGTATAGGATGCCACTAGGTACACTGAGTGTTTGCTAGTATAATGGCTTCGTTATAATTAGTTGGAGTGTGCAACGCAGGCAGATGTGCTCTGCAAATGTCTTGGCACTAGTGGGACTATAGCAAAGTCCAATAGCCACGTATAGGATGCCACTAGGTACACTGAGTGTTTGCTAGTATAATGGCTTCGTTATAATTAGTTGGAGTGTGCAACGCAGGCAGATGCGCTCTGCAAATGTCTTGGCACTAGTGGGACTATAGCAAAGTCCAATAGCCACGTATAGGATGCCACTAGGTACACTGTGTGTTTGCTAGTATAATGGCTGAGTTTAAAAAACTTGGAGTGTGCAATGCAGGCAGATGTGCTCTGCTAATGTCTTTGCACTAGTGGGACTATAGCAAAGTCCAATAGCCACGTATAGGATGCCACTAGGTACACTGAGTGTTTGCTAGTATAATGGCTTCGTTATAATTAGTTGGAGTGTGCAACGCAGGCAGATGCGCTCTGCAAATGTCTTGGCACTAGAGGGACTATAGCAAAGTCCAATAGCCACGTATAGGATGCCACTAGGTACACTGAGTGTGTGCTAGTATAATGGCTTCGTTATAATTAGTTGGAGTGTGCAACGCAGGCAGATGCGCTCTGCAAATGTCTTGGCACTAGAGGGACTATAGCAAAGTCCAATAGCCACGTATAGGATGCCACTAGGTACACTGAGTGTGTGCTAGTATAATGGCTTCGTTATAATTAGTTGGAGTGTGCAACGCAGGCAGATGCGCTCTGCAAATGTCTTGGCACTAGTGGGACTATAGCAAAGTCCAATAGCCACGTATAGGATGCCACTAGGTACACTGAGTGTTTGCTAGTATAATGGCTTCGTTATAATTAGTTGGAGTGTGCAACGCAGGCAGATGCGCTCTGCAAATGTCTTGGCACTAGTGGGACTATAGCAAAGTCCAATAGCCACGTATAGGATGCCACTAGGTACACTGAGTGTTTGCTAGTATAATGGCTGAGTTTAAAAAACTTGGAGTGTGCAATGCAGGCAGATGTGCTCTGCTAATGTCTTTGCACTAGTGGGACTATAGCAAAGTCCAATAGCCACGTATAGGATGCCACTAGGTACACTGAGTGTTTGCTAGTATAATGGCTGAGTTTAAAAAACTTGGAGTGTGCAATGCAGGCAGATGTGCTCTGCTAATGTCTTTGCACTAGTGGGACTATAGCAAAGTCCAATAGCCACGTATAGGATGCCACTAGGTACACTGAGTGTTTGCTAGTATAATGGCTTCGTTATAATTAGTTGGAGTGTGCAACGCAGGCAGATGCGCTCTGCAAATGTCTTGGCACTAGTGGGACTATAGCAAAGTCCAATAGCCACGTATAGGATGCCACTAGGTACACTGAGTGTTTGCTAGTATAATGGCTGAGTTTAAAAAACTTGGAGTGTGCAATGCAGGCAGATGTGCTCTGCTAATGTCTTTGCACTAGTGGGACTATAGCAAAGTCCAATAGCCACGTATAGGATGCCACTAGGTACACTGAGTGTTTGCTAGTATAATGGCTGAGTTTAAAAAACTTGGAGTGTGCAATGCAGGCAGATGTGCTCTGCTAATGTCTTTGCACTAGTGGGACTATAGCAAAGTCCAATAGCCACGTATAGGATGCCACTAGGTACACTGAGTGTTTGCTAGTAAAATTGCTTAGTTTAAAAAACTTGGAGTGTGCAATGCAGGCAGATGTGCTCTGCAAATGTCTTGGCCCTAGTGGGACTATAGCAAAGTCCAATAGCCACGTATAGGATGCCACTAGGTACACTGAGTGTTTGCTAGTATAATGGCTTCGTTATAATTTGTTGTAGTGTGCAACGCAGGCAGATGCGCTCTGCAAATGTCTTGGCACTAGTGGGACTATAGCAAAGTCCAATAGCCACGTATAGGATGCCACTAGGTACACTGAGTGTGTGCTAGTATAATGGCTTCGTTATAATTAGTTGGAGTGTGCAACGCAGGCAGATGCGCTCTGCAAATGTCTTGGCACTAGTGGGACTATAGCAAAGTCCAATAGCCACGTATAGGATGCCACTAGGTACACTGAGTGTTTGCTAGTATAATGGCTTCGTTATAATTAGTTGGAGTGTGCAACGCAGGCAGATGCGCTCTACAAATGTCTTGGCACTAGTGGGACTATAGCAAAGTCCAATAGCCACGTATAGGATGCCACTAGGTACACTGAGTGTTTGCTAGTATAATGGCTTCGTTATAATTTGTTGTAGTGTGCAACGCAGGCAGATGCGCTCTGCAAATGTCTTGGCACTAGTGGGACTATAGCAAAGTCCAATAGCCACGTATAGGATGCCACTAGGTACACTGAGTGTGTGCTAGTATAATGGCTTCGTTATAATTAGTTGGAGTGTGCAACGCAGGCAGATGCGCTCTGCAAATGTCTTGGCACTAGTGGGACTATAGCAAAGTCCAATAGCCACGTATAGGATGCCACTAGGTACACTGAGTGTTTGCTAGTATAATGGCTGAGTTTAAAAAACTTGGAGTGTGCAATGCAGGCAGATGTGCTCTGCTAATGTCTTTGCACTAGTGGGACTATAGCAAAGTCCAATAGCCACGTATAGGATGCCACTAGGTACACTGAGTGTTTGCTAGTAAAATTGCTTAGTTTAAAAAACTTGGAGTGTGCAATGCAGGCAGATGTGCTCTGCAAATGTCTTGGCCCTAGTGGGACTATAGCAAAGTCCAATAGCCACGTATAGGATGCCACTAGGTACACTGAGTGTGTGCTAGTATAATGGCTTCGTTATAATTAGTTGGAGTGTGCAACGCAGGCAGATGCGCTCTGCAAATGTCTTGGCACTAGTGGGACTATAGCAAAGTCCAATAGCCACGTATAGGATGCCACTAGGTACACTGAGTGTTTGCTAGTATAATGGCTTCGTTATAATTTGTTGTAGTGTGCAACGCAGGGAGATGCGCTCTGCAAATGTCTTGGCACTAGTGGGACTATAGCAAAGTCCAATAGCCACGTATAGGATGCCACTAGGTACACTGAGTGTGCTAGTATAATGGCTTCGTTATAATTAGTTGGAGTGTGCAACGCAGGCAGATGCGCTCTGCAAATGTCTTGGCACTAGTGGGACTATAGCAAAGTCCAATAGCCACGTATAGGATGCCACTAGGTACACTGAGTGTTTGCTAGTATAATGGCTTCGTTATAATTTGTTGGAGTGTGCAACGCAGGCAGATGCGCTCTGCAAATGTCTTGGCACTAGTGGGACTATAGCAAAGTCCAATAGCCACGTATAGGATGCCACTAGGTACACTGAGTGTGTGCTAGTATAATGGCTTCGTTATAATTAGTTGGAGTGTGCAACGCAGGCAGATGCGCTCTGCAAATGTCTTGGCACTAGTGGGACTATAGCAAAGTCCAATAGCCACGTATAGGATGCCACTAGGTACACTGAGTGTTTGCTAGTATAATGGCTTCGTTATAATTAGTTGGAGTGTGCAACGCAGGCAGATGCGCTCTGCAAATGTCTTGGCACTAGTGGGACTATAGCAAAGTCCAATAGCCACGTATAGGATGCCACTAGGTACACTGTGTGTTTGCTAGTATAATGGCTGAGTTTAAAAAACTTGGAGTGTGCAATGCAGGCAGATGTGCTCTGCAAATGTCTTGGCCCTAGTGGGACTATAGCAAAGTCCAATAGCCACGTATAGGATGCCACTAGGTACACTGAGTGTGTGCTAGTATAATGGCTTCGTTATAATTAGTTGGAGTGTGCAACGCAGGCAGATGCGCTCTGCAAATGTCTTGGCACTAGTGGGACTATAGCAAAGTCCAATAGCCACGTATAGGATGCCACTAGGTACACTGAGTGTTTGCTAGTATAATGGCTTCGTTATAATTTGTTGTAGTGTGCAACGCAGGCAGATGCGCTCTGCAAATGTCTTGGCACTAGTGGGACTATAGCAAAGTCCAATAGCCACGTATAGGATGCCACTAGGTACACTGAGTGTTTGCTAGTATAATGGCTTTGTTATAATTAGTTGGAGTGTGCAACGCAGGCAGATGCGCTCTGCAAATGTCTTGGCACTAGTGGGACTATAGCAAAGTCCAATAGCCACGTATAGGATGCCACTAGGTACACTGTGTGTTTGCTAGTATAATGGCTGAGTTTAAAAAACTTGGAGTGTGCAATGCAGGCAGATGTGCTCTGCTAATGTCTTTGCACTAGTGGGACTATAGCAAAGTCCAATAGCCACGTATAGGATGCCACTAGGTACACTGAGTGTTTGCTAGTAAAATTGCTTAGTTTAAAAAACTTGGAGTGTGCAATGCAGGCAGATGTGCTCTGCAAATGTCTTGGCACTAGTGGGACTATAGCAAAGTCCAATAGCCACGTATAGGATGCCACTAGGTACACTGAGTGTTTGCTAGTATAATGGCTTCGTTATAATTTGTTGGAGTGTGCAACGCAGGCAGATGCGCTCTGCAAATGTCTTGGCCCTAGTGGGACTATAGCAAAGTCCAATAGCCACGTATAGGATGCCACTAGGTACACTGAGTGTTTGCTAGTATAATGGCTTAGTTAGAATGAGTTGGAGTGTGCAGAGGACAAGAGGGTACAGTGGCAGGATTGTGGTGCTCTGGGTAGAGGAATGGAAGCCTGCCTTTCTATTCCCTCCTAATGGTGAAATGCAGGGAGGAAATCCCTGACCTGGGCTACACAGACGCTGTTGCTGTTTGCAGGACCTGTCACCTATGGCTCTCTGACCCTGCCGGTACGAGCCCTTAAAAGGACTGCTAGAATGTGCTCTCCCTAAGCTGTCTAACGCTGTGTATGCAGCGCATACAGCTGTATCGGCGATAGGACAAAGGACGGAGCTGCGACAGTGATGTCTGACACCAAAGACGCAGAAGGCAGATAATGGCGATCGTGAAGAAAATGTCCGGTTTTATAATGCAGGGACATGTGACATGCAGATCCTATCACACATGCCGTTGCTTCTCTGCCTCAAAGTCCACTTAGGTGTGTGTGTGTCTGTGATTGGCTGACATGCTGGCCAGCCCCACAAGACGCGCGCGCTTAGGGAAGGAAGACAAGAAAAAAAAAAAAAAAAATGGCGATCGCCATTATAGAAACAGCAGTGATCTGAAGGCGCTGTTCACGCACACTATACACTGAAATGTGATAATAGTTTGATTCACAGAGTGACTTACACTATTACAGCAGAAACCAAGCTAAGATTTAGCTGTTTTTTGGCTGCTAGAACCGTTCTCGAACGTTTCTAGAACTATCGAGCTTTTGCAAAAAGCTCGAGTTCTAGTTCGATCTAGAACATGCCCCAAAATCACTCAAGCCTAGAACTGGAGAACCACGAACCACGAACCGCGCTCAACTCTACTCGTGACCCTACCCATGATATTAAGTGTATCATTCAGGATATGATCCAGCGCTTTTCCATTTCTGGTGTCATTGATTCCAAATTGGCTTCTTATCTCAATAAGACCAATCCTGTCACTCCGGTGCTATACACATTACCCAAAGTTCACAAAAATTTATGGCACCCACCTGGCCGCCCTATAGTGGCGGCCTCTGATTCTATTATCACCATTGGCAATTACGCTGGACCGTATCCTGTCACCTCTTGTGATCAAAACTCTTTCTTATTTACGAGACACTAGTGACTTTTTACAACAATTAACCTCATTAAGTCCATTTCCACCAAATTCGTTCCTTGTCACATTGGATGTGAATTCTCTTTATACGAGTATAGATCACAATTTAGGATCACAAGCGGTCAGTTGGTTTCTTGATCATTACAGTGACTTTTCTTTGATACAAGGAGTTTTGCCTAGAGCTGTTGCATATCATCCTTCATAAAAACTTTTTTCTTTTTCAGGACCAGTATTATTATCAGGTTAAGGGTACAGCAATGGGCTCAAATGCTGCCCCTCCATATGCCAATATATTCATGACGCATTTTGAATCATTATTTGTGTACCCCCATTCCTCGTTTCAGGATCATATCGTTTTTTATAAACGTTATATTGATGACATTTTTATCATTTTTTCTGGTCCTCCCATCCTTTTTGATGCCTTTTTTACTTTCATCAATACTAGGGTTTCGGGATTGTCATTTACCCAACATATTGATCACTCATCCATTCATTTTTTAGACACACTTATCTGCATTGATCATAGAGGTCATATCATATCTGATCTATTTGTTAAACCAACTGATCGCAACAGCCTATTGCATTTTACTAGCAGTCACCCCCGTCATTTGAAACACTCACTACCTTGTTCTCAATTTAAACGCATATCACGTATTGTCACTAATCATGATTTACGTTCCCGCAGATATCAAGAGATGACACAGAAGTTTCTCCAACGGGGTTATCCTTCACCTGTAGTTGATTCGGCTTTTCAAAAAAGTCTCCTTTCTACTAACCCTGTTAGAAGGACAGGACCTTTCACTACTTTTGTCAATACCTTTCACCTCTTTCATCCCATCATCAAAAACATCATATTGAGCCATTGGTCAGTTCTTAAGAATTCTTATCCTAACATACCTGAATTTTCTTCTCCCCCCCTCTTCAGCCATAAGCGTTCCCCCAATCTCCGTGATTCCCTTGTGAGGGCTGATATTGGATCTTCTGTTCATCAGTCTCGTCAGACTTTTCTTTCCACACCACGACAGGGCAATTATCCCTGTTTGCATTGTCCTCACTGTTTGAATCTAATTAAAGGTTCGCCATTTACTCACCCCCGCACTGGTAAAGTCTTTTATATTAGGGATTTTTTTACCTGTGATACTTCCTATGTAGTTTATTTAATCAAGTGTCCGTGCGGTCTCGGATATGTTGGGGAGACCACCCAGCATGTCCGAGACCGCATAGGAAAACACAAGTCTACAATTAGATGTAAGTTATCTATGTTACCTATCCCCCATCACTTTATCCAGTGTGGTCATACTATATCTCAACTCCGCTTTCAGGTTTTAGAACACGTTCCCCCTTTGAGACATGGGGGTGACAGGGTTAAGATTCTCAAAAATAGGGAATCCTATTGGATCCATACGCTTAATACTCTGTCCCCCCATGGACTCAATAGGGAATATGAGTATCATTAACCATGGAGATTTGAGGTCCGCCTTATCTTTTTCTCTATACTATATTAATTTAATAAATTTTCTGCCAATAAAATTCGGTCTATTACTTTTCTTTTGGCTTTGTATAGATTTTGTTTTGATGTGGGCTTTCTCTCTATATTTATATGTTAATATGATGATAATATGATAATAATCCATATTGATAACATATATCGTTGCATGATGTCATCTACTACATATACATTAGTCTCTCATAAGCATGTATGTTCACTGTTGTTATTGTTATTATTGTTATTCTTGTTATTCCATGTCCTTTTTCTCATCTTTTTCTCCCTTTCCCCTTTTCCTGTGTCACGCTCCCTGGGTCCCGACGTCGTTCCTCACTCACCGCTCCGGTCCCCGGGTCTCCTGCCTCCAGTCACACGTCCTCCTCGGCACCGCTCCCTGCTCTGGCCTCCGGCACCCGGGCATCGCGCATGCGCATTAGGGCGCGCGCGCAGTCACTGACCTCCTCTTTAAGGCCCAGCACTCCCTAAACAGGATGTTGCATCAGTCAGGGTCAGGTATATTAGGAGCTTCCTGCCTGGAGGGCGTTGCCTGTTCTACGAGTTCTATAGCTAGGAGTCCAGGTCCCGCTTGCTGTGTCTTCCATTAACACTGTGTCTTCCACAGAACCATCTTCTTCAGTCTGAACCTGCCTCCTACCCTCGGCTTCACCCGGTGACCTTTGCCTCCTCTACCGGTTGGACTCTGTTCACGTCTGACATCTCTACCTGCCATCAGTACCCGGGCACCGTCATCACACCTGGCACCAAGAACTCTTTGTCCCCAGGGACCTCCTCATTCCAGCTTCTGGAAAGGACTCTGACCTTATCCTGCTTAGTGCTCCGGCAACCGTGCACCTAGGCCCTCTAGTGGGGTGACCGGACAGTCCCTGTATAGGGGTTAGCTCTGTGTTGCCTCACTGGGGGAGTCCCGTGCACGGCCCAGAGGATCCACCACCCGGGCATTACAGATAGAACAGGCCATGGATCCCGCCGAAGCTTTAGCGGCTCAGTTGGCCGGATTGCAGCAGGAGCTGGTCCGTCAACGCGAAACCCAATCCCGTATGCTGGCCTTCATGACGTCAGTGGACACCCGCCTGAACACACTGCAAGCAACCGCCACGTCCCTATCAACACCAGCCACGTCCACGACCTCCGTAGGAGCCGCCACCGAGACCTTAAGACTCCGACTGGCTTCTCCGCCCCGGTACGCCGGGGATCCCAAGACCTGCAGGGAGTTCTTGAACCAGTGCTCGCTCCACTTCAAACTGCCGCCGCGCCTCTTCGCTTCTGACCAGGCCAATGTAGCCTTCATAATGTCCCACCTGGAGGGTGAGGCACTGGCATGGATGAATCCCTTGTGGGAGAAGGAAGATCTCGTAACCAACAACATCCGAGACTTCCTGCATGCCTTCCGAGCCACCTTTGATGAACCCGGACGCGCCTCCACGTCGGCTTCCTCGCTACTCAGACTACGACAAGGGACTTTGACAGTGGGACAGTATGCTATCCGGTTCCGTACCCTGGCTTCTGAGCTAGGGTGGAACAATGAAGCCTTGACTGCCGCCTTCTGGGAGGGACTTACCGGTCGTATCAAGGACGAGCTGGCCGGCCGAGACGTCCCCTCTACCTTGGACGCCTTGATCGCCCTTGCAACCCGGATAGACCTCCGCTTTCAAGAAAGGTCTAAAGAAATGTCCCGCGAGCGGCGTCCTGTAAGGCACTCCGCTTCTCCACAGAAGCCCATCCTCTCCTCATCCATGCTCCCTGGCTCCTCCATCCATGAGCCCATGCAAGTGGACCGGCCACGGTCCTCCGAGCAGCGTCGAGCGGAACGAACCACCAAGGGCCTATGCTTCTATTGTGGAGACGGCGCACACCAGGTGCGTTCCTGCACAGAGAAACCGGGAAACTCCAAAGCCTAGGGTTGGTAGGAGAGGCCACCCTAGGTACTGGGAAGCTCTCTGACCCAGTGACATGGACTGTACAGGTGACAACAGGAGAAACCCGCTTCAAGGCAGAGGGGTATCTCGACTCCGGGGCAGCGGGTAACTTCATCCACCAGGCCACAGTGGACAAGTACCAGGTACCTGTCACCCCGCTGCAGACACCCCTTATGATAGCCTCTGTGGATGGGGAACCTCTCTCTGACACCGTCCTGTTCGTCACCAAACCTGTGAAACTGCGTATCGGTGCGCTACACACCGAAGAAATCGCCTTCCATGTTCTGCCACGCATGTCTCATCCGCTTCTACTTTGTTTACCCTGGTTACGGGTACATGAACCTACGGTCAGCTGGCGTACTGGAGAAATCATCCGTTGGGGTCCGTCTTGTCATGAGAACTGCCTCCAGTCAGTCCAGCCCGTCCATCGTCCTCCGGCCCCGGACTCCTTACCGGGCCTTCCTCCAGCCTATTGGTCCTTCGCAGATGTCTTTGATAAGAAGGAGTCGGAGGTATTGCCTCCACCTCGACCCTACGACTGCGCCATTGACCTTCTGCCGGGAACCACACCCCCTCGGGGACGGATATACCCTTTGTCCCCTGCTGAGACCCGGGCCATGTCTGACTACATCACCGAGAACCTGGTACGGGGATTTATTCGACGGTCCTCGTCCCCGGCTGGTACAGGCTTCTTCTTCGTCAAGAAAAAAGAAGGCGACTTACGGCCCTGTATCGATTACCGGGGACTGAACCAAATCACGGTAAAAAACAAATACCCCCTGCCTCTCATCCCTGAACTCTTCGATCAGCTCCGGGGGGCCCGTATATTCACCAAATTGGATCTCCGTGGGACCTACAACCTGGTTCGCATACGCTCCGGAGACGAGTGGAAGACCGCCTTCAACACCCGGGACGGGCACTATGAATATTGCGTGATGCCCTTCGGTCTTTGCAATGCCCCAGCAGTCTTCCAGGAGCTGGTGAACGACGTATTCAGGGACCTCCTCTACGTCTGTGTAGTCATATACCTGGACGACATCTTAATCTACTCCCCAGACTTACGGACTCACAGAGAGCACGTGCAGATCGTGCTACAGAGGCTGAGGAAGAATCGCTTATACGCCAAACACGAGAAGCGTGTGTTCGAGCAATCATCCCTTCCCTTTTTGGGCTATGTGATATCGGACACCGGTCTGCATATGGATCCTGGGAAGGTCTCTGCTATCCTCGACTGGCCTCCTCCTTCGGGACTAAAAGCCATCCAACGTTTCCTCGGCTTTGCTAACTACTATCGCCAGTTTGTCCCTCACTTCTCGACCCTAACTGCTCCGCTTTCCGCCCTGACCAAGAAGGGGGCCAATCCGAAGGCTTGGACACCCGAGGCCGAAGCCGCCTTCTGCTCTCTGAAGCGGTCTTTTGCTTCTTCTCCAGTCCTTTACCGACCTGAGTTGAACCGCCAATTCACCCTGGAGGTTGACGCCTCTTCTGCAGGGGCAGGGGCCGTACTTATGCAGAAGTCTGCCACCAGGAAGATGGTCACCTGCGGCTTCTTCTCCAAGACCTTCTCAGCCCCAGAACGCAATTATACCATTGGTGATCGAGAGCTCCTGGCTGTTAAGATGGCGTTGGAGGAATGGCGATATCTCTTGGAGGGAGCGGTTTACCCTGTGATCATCTATACTGACCACAAAAACCTGGAGTATATACGCTCCGCTCAAAGGCTGAATCCGCGTCAAGCACGTTGGTCTCTCTTCTTCGCCAGGTTTGACTTTCAGCTACATTACTGGCCCGCGGACAAGAACGTAAGGGCGGATGCCCTGTCTCGGTCCTTCGTTCCAGTGGACCAAGAGGAGGAGCCAAACCAGCCCATCATCTGTCCTAGCAAGGTCATCCCGGTGGCTCCTGTCTCTCTGGCACAGATCCCTCCTGGGAAGACGTACGTCACGGAGACCGACCGACTCAAGGTCCTCCAATGGGGACACTCCTCGAAAGTGACCGGACACGCCGGCCAGAAGAAAACCTGGGGCGCAATCGCCCATCATTATTGGTGGCCGTCTCTTCGTACGGATGTCACCACCTTCGTCTCTGCATGTTCCTCCTGTGCCCGGAACAAGACGCCTAAGCATCTGCCCTTTGGTCCTCTTCTTCCTCTGCCGATTCCTTCCGTTCCCTGGCAACACATAGCCATGGACTTTGTCACGGACTTGCCCTTGTCCTCCGGTCATACGGTCATCTGGGTCGTGGTGGACCGGTTCTCGAAAATGGCTCATTTTGTTCCTATGGCTGGATTGCCCTCTGCTCAAGAGCTAGCGGACGCCTTCATACAGCACATCTTCCGGCTGCACGGCTTTCCTGCCCATATTGTGTCCGACAGAGGAACCCAATTCACCTCATGCTTCTGGAGGGCTCTCTGTGAACACCTGGGGGTGTCTCTGGACTTTTCCTCTGCCTACCACCCTCAGTCAAATGGACAAGTGGAACGAGTCAACCAGATAATGACCACCTTCCTTCGCCACTACGTCAATGTCCACCAGGACAACTGGTCCACGCTCATTCCTTGGGCTGAATTCTCTCATAACCACCAGGTCAGCGAATCCACCTCCAGTTCTCCCTTCCATGTTGTCTATGGTCTCCAGCCTTCTGTGCCGTTACCAGTCTCTCCAGCTTCCGATGTACCTGCAGCAGATGCCGTGGCCAGAGACTTCTCCGCTACATGGGCCTCAGTCAAGACCTCCCTGGGACATGCTGCTGCACGAATGAAGAAACATGCGGACAAGAGACGTCTTGATCCTCCTCGCTTATCTCCTGGGGACTTGGACTGGCTTGCCTCCAAGTACGTCCGACTCAAGATTCCTTCGTACAAGCTGGGTCCGCGGTACATCGGTCCCTTCAAGGTCCTCAGGAAGATCAACGAGGTATCCTACAAATTGCAGCTTCCGCCCTCCCTGCGGATACCCAACTCCTTCCATGTGTCCTTGCTGAAACCTGTTGTCCTTGGTCCCTTCTCTTCTGATGCCAGTCCTCCTCCTCCCATAGCTGATGATGACATCTATGCGGTAAGAGATATCGTGGCCATGAAGACCGTCAGGGGACGGCAGTACTTCCTGGTCGACTGGGCAGGTTATGGTCCCGAGGATAGGTCCTGGGAACCCCGGGAGAATGTGGGTACTCCTCTGATTCGTGCCTTTCTGTCCCGGTTGCGGGGAGGGGGGCCTGGGGGGGGGGTACTGTCACGCTCCCCGGGTCCCGACGTCGTTCCTCACTCACCACTCCGGTCCCCGGGTCTCCTGCCTCCAGTCACACGTCCTCCTCGGCACCGCTCCCTGCTCTGGCCTCCGGCACCCGGGCGTCACGCATGCACATTAGGGCGCGCGCGCGGTCACTGACCTCCTCTTTAAGGCCCAGCACTCCCTAAACAGGATGTTGCTTCAGTCAGGGTCAGGTATATTAGGAGCTTCCTGCCTGGAGGGCGTTGCCTGTTCTACGAGTTCTATAGCTAGGAGTCCAGGTCCCGCTTGCTGTGTCTTGCATTAACACTGTGTCTTCCACAGAAGCATCTTCTTCAGTCTGAACCTGCCTCCTACCCTCGGCTTCACCCGGTGACCTTTGCCTCCTCTACCGGTTGGACTCTGTTCACGTCTGACATCTCTACCTGCCATCAGTACCCGGGCACCGTCATCACACCTGGCACCAAGAACTCTTTGTCCCCAGGGACTTCCTCATTCCAGCTTCTGGAAAGGACTCTGACCTTATCCTGCTTAGTGCTCCGGCAACCGTGCACCTAGGCCCTCTAGTGGGGTGACCGGACAGTCCCTGTATAGGGGTTAGCTCTGTGTTGCCTCACTGGGGGAGTCCGGTGCACGGCCCAGAGGATCCACCACCCGGGCATTACATCCTGTAGACACGTTGATGTTTACCGCCGTCTCCATGGAAGACCTGGGCTCTTCTACACTGTTTCTTTTATTTTACTCACTACGCATGCGCGTACTCTTCTGCTGACCGGGCACGCGCACCCTGCGTTTCACGGTGCGTTCCACCACCCGGAAATTACCTTGTTAAGTTCCACCCTTTCTGCTTTAAAAACCCTCACCGCGATCTCTTCTTTCCACACTCCACCGCTGATCACCCTGGACACAGGTAATACCATGCTGCTCTGCAGCACTTTCCATGGGCTATTTCTCTAATTGCCGTATGCTTATCTTCTTCTTGTCCTTTGTTATTTATAGTTCCTCACCTAGCGGCACGATATCATATACCCTTAGGACATTGTCACCCTGCCCTGATTCTCACAGGTATTTCTTTTTATTATGCTGCCTTATTCAATTTTCTTGTTTCCTCTTTCTATGCATGTCTCTCCATGGATTATCACACTATGCTATTCATTATTGTCATATGTTGGCATAATCTCTTTTCTGGTGGTTGTGTATATATATGTGTGTATATATAGGTGTACACAGGTGTGTACATACCTTCTTCATAGGTCTTGTATTATGTTGTTTTTCCGCCTTTAATGGACTGGTTCTTGTTATCTCTCACATGATATTTGATGTGAAGAATAAGTTCATCCATTGCATATACCATATAGGTATAAGATTTTTTCTTTTACATACTGTAATGTTGTGGCTAAATTATGGTACTGATCTATTGATTTATTTCTATTTTCTTTCATATTCAGCTTCTATTTTGATAAAGGCATTAGCCGAAACGTCATATTCAAAATAAAAGAATTACAGCACTATAAAAAATCTTGTTTCTCCAATTTTATATGAGTGCCGGGATTTTTCTCTTTGATTACAACCATGAATTAGTCATGGAGACGAGACTGAAAAGCACCAGGTACGTGCTGTACAGTCCTATTTTTGCATATGTGAAGCCGTATGGCACACTTTAAATGAAAATATTTTAGTGTAGGTGTCGCGGGCGGAGGAGGGGACGCTGTGCTCTCCCACTGCTCGGGTCCAGCTGCTGCTGCTCGGTAGTGGCTCGAGCGGTGGGCCGGATCCCGAGGATTCGAGCGGCGCTCCTCGCCCGTGAGTGAAAAGGGGTAGGGATTGATTGGATGGTGGGGACTTGGTTGTATTGTCCGTGACGCCACCCACGGTTGTGGTGATTTTGGTGACACCACCGCTGCTCTGGACGGGGATCCCGGGAGCGATGACAGGGAGCAGCCTGGGTGTTAGTTCTCCCCTCCGTGGGTAGGGGGTTGGTTGTCCCGGGGCCCGGTGATGGGGTAAGGATGGACGGCAGGCGGGTTGCAGGGCCTGGGGAGGTGCAGGGTCGCAGGGGCAGCACTGTGCTGCACGGCACGGTGGTACTCACTCAGCCAATGATGAAGACACAGTTCTCGGTAAAACATACGGCTGGATGAACTGGTCCCATAGACGGCTGCGGTGGTTTCTGCTCCCGGCAGGTTGATGGTGACTGCCTTTCCCTGCACCTGTGTAGTGTTTGGTTCCAATGGGTTCCCAGCGGTAACCCGCTCCCCAGCTTGGATATGGGCTGGAGGAGCCCCTTTTGCCCGCAGGCTCTGGCCCTGGGAACGGTAGCCTTGGCGGTGGCTGTGTTTCCCTCTCACGGTTGGACGGTTGCCTTCTGACGGGACTTGGCTGCTGGGAAACCCAGGAGGTTCCCTTCTCTAACGGATTTGACAACTTCACGGCGACTCCTAGCCTTGCCGGGGTCCGTAAGCCCCTGCCAGATGGTGCTGACTTCTCTTTGTGTACCGGTCCGGTATCGCCAGGCCACCGCCCGTCCACGGTCCTTACGGCAAACTCCGATCGGTCACTCCTGCAGACGGTCACCACCATCTGCCAACCTTGCTGATACGTCCGGGCCACACACCCGGACCAACTTCAGTCTGCTCTACTACCACTTCACCTCCTCTCACTTTCCACTCTGAACTCTAACTCTCCACTTTTCCCGCCTCCAGGACTGTGAACTCCTCGGTGGGCGGGGCCAACCGCCTGGCCCACCCCCCTGGTGTGAACATCAGCCCCTGGAGGAAGGCAACAAGGGTTTTGTGTTTGACTTTGGTGTGCCTGACCGGGAGTGCGGGGTGTGTTAGTGTTGTTCTCTGTGGCCCCTGGCTTATCCAGGGCGCCACATTCCCCCTTAGTTAAATGCAGACTGTCCGCGGGCTGCCCGTCCATCACCGGTTTTATTTTCACAACTGGGAAAAAGGTAAAACGGTAAACAGATTACAAGCATACTAACATCTTCCCACATTGGGAGGTACTCTTACTTAAACGTTGCGTAACGGTACGGCTTCCGCTCTCTCCCACCCAAGTAACCTGGCCCTGATGCTGCCCCTAAGCAAACAGGCAGCACCCCTTGACCCCAGTCCAGCACAAGTTACCCGAGCGGTTTCTGTCCTTTTCAGGGGACCCACGTCCATGGGGAGCCCCTGAAACCCCCAGAGGATTGCCACCGGTTCCGGTGGTGGCTGGGCCCCAGCCTGCTCCACTGCGGGCCCTTCCTCCAATCTGCCTCTCCAGAGGCGGTCACGGTAAAGCCAACAACAATATATTTATTTACAAGCCACTAAGTTTGTGGTTGCCCTGCCAGTTCTCAGGCTTGTCCATAAGGAGTTCCTTATGCAACACTTGTAGACAGTCCCCACGGGGACAACGGTGCCGGCAACGACCGGTCTCAATCAGGCTTCAATCAGGTGAACTTCCCATCAATTATTTACTTATCATTTGCAAACTTTCAAAAACTTTAAACGGTTGCTGGTGGTCCCAACGGGGACAACTTTTAGGCGGAGGACCGCCGACTTCACTGCTCGCTTTCATCATCCTCAGCCGGCCCCGGGTGGAAGAACACGGGGATCAGCCCCTTCAGCGCATAGCAAGCGCGATGGGGAAGGGCCGCACGGTACCCATTATTTCCGCTCCGGGGGATGTAAGTGGCCTCCATGTCACACAGGGCAACGACCCCTTCGTCTTCCTCGGAAACAGGCTCTGTGTCCGGTCCGGAGTCGCTATCATCCGTTCCTGCGCCAGGCGGGTCGCCACCAGCTGCCGCAGCCTCTGGGCTCGCCATTCTCTCCACCACTGCCACGAGGGGGTGCACGCCAGACGGATCAGGCGCAGCACAGTGGACGGGCAGGGAAGGCGGAGGCGGCATGGGGGCCAGGGGTAGACCGGGTCCCTCAGCCGCGATGGCCGGTCCCTCGGGGACACAGGGGCGTGGGTCACTCACCAGCTCTTCCATCATTGCTTCCATTCCATACACCCGGGCGACTGCAGCTACTTCCTCCACCTCCGCGGTCCACTGCTCCATCAGCCTACATATCTGCCTCCGGTAGTGTCGGCAGATCCCTGCCGTTCGGGCCCTCAGCCATGCTGCTGTTCCGGGCACCGGCTCGGTAGCCTCCGTATAGCTGGGTGGAGCGGACATTCTTTGCAGGAGTTAGCGGATCGTGGGGTCCCAGCGTCCCTGCTCTTACAGCCGCGGGCTACATGCGGCCAGACGCCATCAGTCCCCCTTAGTCTCTTTCCGGCTCCTCCTCTACAGGGGCGGGGTTTTGGCCTTCGCGCCTCCACTACTCGAGGAGACGCTCGAGCGGGAATTCTTCGCGCCCAAGATGGCGGCTTCACAAATTTTTCGGCCGGACACCTCCGGCGGTCACACAAGGCGCACTTCCACCAGTTGGTAGAACGGTAGGATCCTGTTCATGACGCCAAGTTGTCGCGGGCGGAGGAGGGGACGCTGCGCTCTCCCACTACTCGGGTCCGACTGCTGCTGCTGCTGCTCGGTGGTGGCTCGAGCGGTTGGCCGGATCCCGGGGATTCGAGCGGCGCTCCTCGCCCGTGAGTGAAAAGGGGTAGGGATTGATTGGATGGTGGGGACTTTGGTTGTATTGTCCGTGACGCCACCCACGGTTGTGGTGATTTTGGTGACACCACCGCTGCTCTGGACGGGGATCCCGGGAGCGATGACAGGGAGCAGCCTGGGTGTTAGTTCTCCCCTCCGTGGGTAGGGGGTTGGTTGTCCCGGGGCCCGGTGATGGGGTAAGGATGGACGGCAGGCGGGTTGCAGGGCCTGGGGAGGTGCAGGGTCGCAGGGACAGCGCTGTGCCTCACGGCACGGTGGTACTCACTCAGCCAATGATGAAGACACAGTTCTCGGTAAAACACACGGCTGGATGGACGGGTCCCACAGACGGCTGCGGTGGTTTCTGCTCCCGGCAGGTTGATGGTGACTGCCTTTCCCTGCACCTGTGTAGTGTTTGGTTCCAATGGGTTCCCACCGGTAACCCGCTCCCCAGCTTGGATATGGGCTGGAGGAGCCCCTTTTGCCCGCAGGCTCTGGCCCTGGGAACGGTAGCCTTGGCGGTGGCTGTGTTTCCCTCTCACGGTTGGACGGTTGCCTTCTGACGGGACTTGGCTGCTGGGAAACCCAGGAAGTTCCCTTCGCTAACGGATTTGACAACTTCACGGCGACTCCTAGCCTTGCCGGGGTCCGTAAGCCCCTGCCAGATGGTGCTGACTTCTCTTTGTGTACCGGTCCGGTACCGCCGGGCCACCGCCCGTCCACGGTCCTTACGGCAAACTCCGATCGGTCACTCCTGCAGACGGTCATCACCGTCTGCCAACCTTGCTGATACGTCCGGGCCACACAACCGGACCAACTTCAGTCTGCTCTACTACCACTTCACCTCCTCTCACTTTCCACTCTGAACTCTAACTCTCCACTTTTCCCGCCTCCAGGACTGGGAACTCCTCGGTGAGCGGGGCCAACCGCCTGGCCCACCCCCCTGGTGTGAATATCAGCCCCTGGAGGAAGGCAACAAGGGTTTTGTGTTTGACTTTGGTGTGCCTGACCGGGAGTGTGGGGTGTGTTAGTGTTGTTCTTTGTGGCCCCTGGCTTGTCCAGGGCGCCACATAGGACTGCCTCAAGAGATTTGCCGTGACGTGGCGAGGTAGCTCGAAAAATTGCAATTTTTTGCCATAAATCTCATTTTTCAATAGTACAGGTTGGAATGTTGGTACTGTGCACACTTTGCAAAACATAATATTTTGAGTAGAGGTTCTTTTTATGCTGTTTTTTATTGTTACCTAAATTATTTTTATCTGTATTCTGTGTGTTTTTGACTACCAGTAATGGATAAAAAAAATCCTTCCATGTAGGATTTAACGCACGAGCGATTGCACCCGCCCCCGTTGTTTGTGCGTCACAGGCAATTAGTTGCTCGTGGCACACAAAGTCGTTTACCCCCGTCACACGCACTTACCTGCTGAGCGGCGTCGCTGTGGGCGGCGAACATCCACTTCCTGAAGGGGGAGGGACGTTCGGCGACACAGCGACGTCACATAGCGGCCAGCCAATAGAAGCGGAGGGGCGGAGATGAGCGGGACGTAAACATCCCGCCCACCTCTTTCCTTCCGCATTGCCGGCGGGACGCAGGTGAGCTGCAGTTCATCGTTCCCGGGGTGTCACACGGAGCGATGTGTGGTGTCCGGGGTACGATGAACAACCAAAGCAGAGAAGAAGAAACGACTTTTTGAAAATGAGAGACGTGTCAACGAGCAACGATAAGGTAATTTTGCTCGTTCACCATCACTCGTAGCTGTCACACAATACGATATATCAAATGATGCCGGATGTGCGTCACTATCGACGTGACCCCGCTGACATATCGCATGATATATCGTCTCGCGTGACGCCCGCATAACACGTGACCCTGCCTTTTGACCAACAATTCAGTGCTCACTAATTTTTTAGGAGACACTGCAAAACCTTTGCCTACTGCCAAGTTTCTCTAAAAATAAGAACAAGTATTATATTACTTTTGGCTTCGAAAGATGCACTAGGGCTTATTTTCAGAGGATGTTTAATATTTCTTTGATGAAGGGTCCTGCTGTATTCTTTAAAGGGAATCTATCAGCTCATTTTTGCGTACCATACTAAAACCTGGCATCTTCAAATAGGGCTTGGGCAGCCTTTTCAGGATATGTAAATTTTATTGCTGTGCATTTCCTCATTGTGCTGCTATAAGCTGGGGAAAATTTATAGTCACATATTGGGGTTAATGTAAAATGAATATTCACCCCTTGCCCCACCCATGATCCCACTCGCATCTATGTGCCGGCATCCATGATTGGTTACAGTTAGTCTATCGTATTACTCACCCGAGGGTCACATTGAAATCCTCAGACTGGCCACCTGAGAGTGTCTACATGTATTTCTATGCAGCTGTCACTCTTAGGAGTGCAGATGGCCAATCTGAGGATTGTGATGCGATCCTCAGGCGAGTTATGCAGAAGTCTGACTACACCCAATCACTAAAGCCGGTGCACAGGGGTGGGCAAAATTATTTGTATGTGAATGGGGTGAATATTAATTTTGCATTAACAGCCGGTGCGTGTCTATAACTTTTCAAGAAAAAAAAAAGAGACAGTTTGCACTCTGAAATGCTAAAGCATGAAACCATGAATGTAAGAATATAGATATGCATTACTGTTAAGGAAAAATAAAAAAAAAATTAGATATTTAGCATACAAAAATGGCCATTTTTATATCTGCCCAATCGCCACTTCACGGCATACCTCGTAACTGGATACTGGTGATTGGGCAGATATAAAAATGGCCATTTTTGTATGTTAAATATCTCATTTTTCTTCAATTTGCCTTAGCAGTAATGCAAATGTATATTCATACATTCAAAGTTTCATGCTTTAGCGTTTCAGAGTACAAACGGTCTATTTTTTTGTAATTTTATGTCATGTTCAGTTAAGAGTGCTTTACATGCTGCGACATTGCTAGCGATCTTGTTAGCGATGTGACACGCCAGATCACAGATGCGATGTGCTGAGATCGCACCTGTGACCAGCGCTATAAAAACGACCTATGTGCGATCTCGGGAGATCGCATCTGCGATCTGGCGTGTCACATCGCTCACGAGATCGCTAGCGATGTCGCAGCGTGTAAAGCCCCCATTATGCTCCTGTTCACATTTCAGTTTCGTGAGTGCCGTCAGTTTTTTTTGTCTATACATTTTCAGGGGCTTACAACAACATAACAGAGCAATGTACATGAATGAAAGATATGCCGCACCCCAGGGCAGCAGGGCTGCTCGGATCCGTACGGTCCGTGGCTCGAGGGGTACCGAATCCAGGGGCACCATCGACCAGTTTTAAATGAAAATAAAAATAAAGTCTGACTATGCCACTCGCGGTTTGTGGCCAGGGATGATAGGGCTGCCGCTGCAGGTTCCCACTGGGGATGATGGATGGGGGCAGCGAGGATGGTGGAGCCCTCCGTGAGCAGAACTTTTCCCCAGGGGTAGGTGAAGGGTTAATGTGGAGGCGCAGCGCAATGAAGCAGTCCAGACAGAGAATGCAGTTTGATTGTCTTTACTTACTGACTTCATGCCATGGAGACGTACTGGATCCCAGGAGCGTCCATGTCCCTGATGGCTGTGCCCGCCAACCTGGTGCCACTCTCCACCTTTGCACTCTGGTGTATGTGGGTCCTCCCTGGCGTGGAGCACTTGCAAGTCCTCCTGGTGTCTGGGTCCTGCCGCAGGCAGCTTGGACTGTTTAAGGGAATATGTCCCGGACCTCCCTTTGCTGCTGTTGCCTTGGACGTTAGTGGTGGCAGATGAGTCCTGAAAACCCACCTGCCTGGCAGAGTTAACAGATGGCTTGAAGTCCTGGTCTGTTCTGGGATCTGCACCCCGTGCGTGCAAAGTACTGTGAGCCCTGGATGTCCACCCCACAGGATCCCTCTGTCCTCGGAGCTTGCTCTCTCGCTCTCCAGCTATTTTTCTCCTCTGAGTGGCTGATCTTTCTACTCAGGTCTTTGCAGAGTCTTTGCTACTTTCACTGTGTCTCAAGATTCCTTGGTCTTTCTTGACACCTGTCTCTTTTACTAACGCACACTTCTCTCCTCAATCCTTCCTCTTTCACTTCCTTTCTCTGACTGACTAGCCACACTCCCCAAGTCACTCTCTCCTCCCACAGGTCTGGTCCCTCCCTTCCCAGTTGGCTGCCTGTTAGCTTACAGTGCCCAGCCCTGTCATCTGGCTCTAAGGGGGGTCTCCCACTCTGGTTGTGAGTGTAAATGTCCTGGTGCCCTAGTGTGTGTGTAATGACTGGCACAGTCATGTAGGACCCGAGCTGTTACCTTGTTATTACCGGTACCTTATTTTTGTGACACCTGGTTACCGCAGGGGCGTCACAGATACATATCCTGAAAGAACTGCCCAAGCCCTATATCAGGATACTATTAGTATCCTACGCAAAAATGCATAAATGAACTGCAACTAGGGCTTATTTTTGGAATAGGCTTTATATTTTAAGCACACTTATAAAGCCGAAATATCCTACTAGGGCTGATTTTTGGACTAGCTCTTATTTTCGGCAATCAGACATCTCACTAGCTACATATTGAGAAGCAGAACATATCATACAATGTGATATTACATGAAATAACATTCTAATGGTACATAGGAAAACATTATTATGACATCTAAAGCATACAGTCAGGGCCAGAAATATTTGGACAGTGACACAAGTTTTGTTATTTTAGCTGTTTACAAAAGCATGTTCAGAAATACAATTATATATATAATATGGGCTGAAAGTGCACACTCCCAGCTGCAATATGAGAGTTTTCACATCCAAATCGGAGAAAGGGTTTAGGAATCATAGCTCTGTAATGCATAGCCTCCTCTTTTTAAAGGGACCAAAAGTAATTGGACAAGGGACTCTAAGGGCTGCAATTAACTCTGAAGGCGTCTCCCTCGTTAACCTGTAATCAATGAAGTAGTTAAAAGGTCTGGGGTTGATTACAGGTGTGTGGTTTTGCATTTGGAAGCTGTTGTTGTGACCAGAGAACATGCGGTCTAAGGAACTCTCAATTGAGGTGAAGCAGAACATCCTGAGGCTGAAAAAAAAGAAAATATCCATCAGAGAGATAGCAGACATGCTTGGAGTAGCAAAATCAACAGTCGGGTACATTCTGAGAAAAAAGGAATTGACTGATGAGCTTGGGAACTCAAAAAGGCCTGGGCGTCCACGGATGACAACAGTGGTGGATGATCGCCGCATACTTTCTTTGGTGAAGAAGAACCCATTCACAACATCAACTGAAGTCCGGAACCCTCTCAGTGAAGTAGGTGTATCTGTCTCTAAGTCAACAGTAAAGAGAAGACTCCATGAAAGTAAATACAAAGGGTTCACATCTAGATGCAAACCATTCAGCAATTCCAAAAATAGACAGGCCAGAGTTACATTTGCTGAAAAACACCTCATGAAGCCAGCTCAGTTCTGGAAAAGTATTCTATGGACAGATGAGACAAAGATCAACCTGTACCAGAATGATGGGAAGAAAAAAGTTTGGAGAAGAAAGGGAACGGCACATGATCCAAGGCACACCACATCCTCTGTAAAACATGGTGGAGGCAACGTGATGGCATGGGCATGCATGGCTTTCAATGGCACTGGGTTACTTGTGTCTATTGAAGACATAACAGCAGACAAGAGTAGCCGGATGAATTCTGAAGTGTACCGGGATATACTTTCAGCCCAGATTCAGCCAAATGCCGCAAAGTTGATCGGACGGCGCTTCATAGTACAGATGGACAATGACCCCAAGCATACAGCCAAAGCTACCCAGGAGTTCATGAGTGCTAAAAAGTGGAACATTCTGCAATGGCCAAGTCAATCACCAGATCTTAACCCAATTGAGCATGCATTTCACTTGCTCAAATCCAGACTTAAGACGGAAAGACCCACAAACAAGCAAGACCTGAAGGCTGCGGCTGTAAAGGCCTGGCAAAGCATTAAGAAGGAGGAAACCCAGCGTTTGGTGATGTCCATGGGTTTCAGACTTAAGGCAGTGATTGCCTCCAAAGGATTCGCAACAAAATATTGAAAATAAAAATATTTTGTTTGGGTTTGGTTTATTTGTCCAATTACTTTTGACCTCCTAAAATGTGGAGTGTTTGTAAAGAAATGTGTACAATTCCTACAATTTCTATCAGATATTTTTGTTCAAACCTTCAAATTAAACGTTACAATCTGCACTTGAATTCTGTTGTAGAGGTTTCATTTCAAATCCAATGTGGTGGCATGCAGAGCCCAACTCGCGAAAATTGTGTCACTGTCCAAATATTTCTGGACCTAACTGTAAATAGCATTATATCATCATTGATCTCTGAGAGACTACTGTCTGTGACAGCCTGCCCCAAATATAAGTGTTTATAGTGTGGGGCCTCTGTACAAATTGTCTATGGCAAAAAATAAAATTTGGAAATAACCTGCAAAGAATAAAGTGTGCAAAGCAAACAATTTAATCACACAATATGCGTAAAACGATAACAGCATAAGTGGTTAGTTTTGTATCCTGTGCTACTGCTTTTCTGTGAAAGAATGCTGGAGATGTTAATTTATTTAGAATTAGGAAAACTTAGAATACCTGTACGCATTAAAATATAGCGTACTGGGGGGGCGGAGCTAGCCGATGGCACACTGAGACGCTGTAAGAAGGAGCTCCCACATACCAGCGGTGAATTCTCACACTTCAAAGGCACTCACCGGGTCCAGGATCAGTAATGGCACGCAGGAGAGGACGGGCGACGAGTGTACAGACTCCAGAGGGGGAAGGTACAGATATCACCCGCTATTTCGGGACCTCAGCCTCCCAGCCTGATACCTCTGCTCTCTCCAACATGGCGCTGGCAGACACTGAGGCAGGAGATAACGCTCAGCAAACATGCAGTGGAGCGACCTCACTGCCTCCTCACATAACAGCAGCCAGCTCAGCCATAAACATAGATAAGGCACAGCAGGACACTACAGAAGGGAGTGTTGAAAACCCCCTGTCCCAGCCACAAAAGCGACTGCCAGATAAACTGCAGGCAGAGCAGGGCCCCAGCTCTGTGATACAGCAGACCCCAGCAGCCATGGGAAGCAGATCTGTGACACCCGGAGAGGAGCCTGTAATACCACAACAACAGCACACATCACCTAAAGAACAAAGATCCCCCCCCTCCAACACCTCCACCCACAGAAACAAGGGAGATAAGAATAAATCAGACCAGACACAGGAGCAAGAAGAAGATTGGGATTGGAAAGCACATATCAGATCAATTCCAACCAGGCAGGAAATGGACTCTTTGCTGGGGAAACTGAGGGAATCCCATAAGCAAGACATGGCATCTATACAATCAGAGATCAAACAAATTGGCCAGCGTGTAGCAGCTACAGAAGAGGTGCAGGAACAGGTATTTTCCCATATAGAATCACATCAACAAGTCCTATCAGAGCACACGGCCCAGATACAGGACATTCTGACCCACTTAGACGATATTGAAAACAGACATCGCCGTAATAACTTAAGGATTAGAGGCCTCACAGAAGCAGTGGCACCACCACAGCTGGATGAATGGGCACAAAAATTCTTTACCCGTCTCCTCCAACGTGACCCAGAACAACGCATAGAACTGGACCGCATCCACAGATCCCTAGGCCCAAATCTCCTGATCCGGCCAGACCAAGAGATGTGATATGTCGGGTCCACTTCTATAAAGAAAAGGAGGCCATACTACAAAGATGCAGAGAGAAAGGAGCGGGTACATATAAAGGGACACCTCTGATTGTCCTACCAGACCTAGCACGGAGGACACTGCAACTACGCAAGGCCTTAAGACCACTACTCCAATCCCTCAAAGATAAGGATGTTCCATATCGCTGGGGATATCCGTTCCAACTCACAGCAAAGAAAAATGGGAAGTCGGCGGTCTTCCGGTCCTTGGGAGACCTCCCCAACTTCCTAGGGACTTTTGAACTGCCTATGATCAGCCTGCCAGATTGGCCAACCCCGGGAGGCCCTGCACCCTTACCACCAAGAGAGCACTGGCGACAAGTCCAGAAGAGAAGGGGTGGAGGATCCCCCCGTGATATATACCGCTGAATATCGCTGACCATCCAAAGAAAAGGACAAAAACTTCTTGGAAAACCAGGAGGCGAGATATAAATTGATTGTATTGGACTGCTTACCTGTTCATAGAGCGTCATGTATCAGTATCTTCTCTCCTCACGCTTACTTTCCTAGTCCCCCCCTTTTTTTTTTTTTCTTCTTTTCTTCTCTTTCCTTCTCTCTCTCCCTACTCCCCTCCACTCGCCCCCTCTCCCCTCCCCTTATACCTCTTCCTTCGTATCATTCCCACCTTGCGTCTTCCTCTTCACACACCTTTTATGAGCGCACTACTTCCTACAAACTAACTCTACTCAACCCATCTTCCCTCCCCAGCACACATACTTACAAAGGACACATGCCCTACACTAATTTCTACCCCCTTCCTCTCCTCCCCTCTTAGACATGCTCTCTACATACACCACTCCATACGCCTCCTACACTCCGTCCTCCCACTTCTCCCCACGTCCTCCCCCCTGGTCCTTTGCCCTACACCACTTCATTTTTTTTTATTTTTTTTTTATTGTCTCACTCAATCTGTTCTCATTCTTTACATCTGGATCTGATACTGAGCTCTGGTTTAATGGCATTTTATATTGAGTTGATAGCCTCGTGTTCTCCTCCAGATGTGCGATCCATACCCAAAACACACCAAGTAATTGGGGGTGTGGGGGAGGGGAATGGAAAAGTGATTAATCACTACTAGACTGTATACGTTGATTGTTATTCATATTACTTGTGGGCGTTCGCCGCAGAGGGGAGTTCCTGAAGGACCGTAGGCTTTCCCGCACCTCTATTAGGGACGTGGCAGAGTGCCACATTAGACAATAGTCTACCAGTAGATACCTAAGATCAGTAGGCACCCTAGTCCTACTTAGCTTATCTAATTTTACCTTTCACCACTATCTTATCTCTGCTCTTTCTCTTCTCCCCTTGGTTTTCCCTATACCCTGCCTACCCTTTTCTGTGATGTCGCACCTCACCTTTTGCACTTACAATACTAAAGGCTTAAATAAACCCGAAAAGAGAAGTCAGATCCTATATCGCCTGCACAGGAAGGGAGTTAAAATAGCCCTATTTCAAGAGACACACTTCATAGCCTCCAACACTCCCAACTGTAAAACCAAGAATTACCCGACATGGTTCCATGGCCCACACCCCAACAAGAAGGCATGTGGGGTTTCCATTGCTTTTCACAAGACATTCCAGCAACAGTTCTCGACACGCTCACTAGCCCGGAGGGACGCTGGCTATTTCTTAAAATATCTTTCCTGAATAATACTTATACAATCGCTAACATCTATTTCCCAAATCAGGACCAGGTATCCTTTGGAGTGGAGACTCTGGAGAAGCTGGCAGAGTTTGCGGGTGGCACCTTTTGTATCATCTTGGGAGGAGACTTCAACCTTGTGCTGGATCCAGCCATGGATTCGTCCTCTGGTAGGTCTGCAATCCCCTCCTCGGCACTACGCAGATTAAACGAGAACTAACATCCCTTAAACTAGTCGATCTTTGGAGGGTCTTACATCCCGGAGTCAGGAGACTACAGTTTTCATTCCACAGTTCATAATAGCTACACCAGACTAGACCACATTTTCATATCCCACGACCTGCTAGACAAATCCCGGGTTGTTCAATGATGTTTTTTCTCTGGTCGGACCACGCACCAGTATATGGGGAAATTGGGGTGAGAGATATGGGGGGGGGTGGGACCACACATGGAGACTGAACGAAACCTGCTCAAGAATGAGCAATGCTGGAGGATATTCATAAAACCATTGCAAACTTCAAAATAGATCATATGGCAGATCCCACACCTGCCCCGGTCAAATGGGGAAGCGTGTGAAATGGTATGATCAGGGGGGTCTGCATATCCCATGGATCCAGAATTAAAAAAGAAAGTGCAAGGGAACTAAAAGAACTGTTAGCACAACTAGGCCATAAAGAAACGATAAACAAAACCAAATCCAGTGACACCATTAAAACGGAAATTTCTACTATCCGCACCCAAATATTATCTATCCTTGACCAAAAATCACTGTGTATCAGAGATAAATTTCGTAGGAATATCTTTGAGTTGGAGATAAAAGTGGACGATTGTTAGCCAGGACCCCTTCATCCCAGACAGGCACAAACCCCAATATTAGCGTTAAACTCACAGACAGGTACCCAGATACATTCCACCCCTGACATATAGAAGAATTCAGAAACTACTATACAAAACTTTATAACATCCCATCCCCACATACCCCATCACCTGATGCGAGACATCGCGACATTTGGGAATACTTAAACAAATATGCCCCAGACCCCCTTGAAGATGCGGTAGCTGAAGACATAGACGAGGATTTCTCAGACACAGAGCTAAGCGATGCCATTAACACCCTTAAAGTGGGTAAAAGCCCTGGTCCTGATGGGTTCACCCCCCGGTTTTACAAAATATGTGGAGGGGCCTGCAGCCCTATAATGCTGAAAGCCTTCAATTCCATAACCACACATGCCAGTTCCCTAAACAGACACTCCCAAGCCCGAATAACTGTAATCCCCAAGCCTGGCAGGGACCCACTGACCTGCTCTAATTACAGACCTATCTCACTAATAAATGTGGATAATTAAATTGTACTCTAAAATGATAGCCCTGAGACTAGGCCCCCTCATACCCAAACTAATTCACAAAGACCAGGTGGGATTTGTCCAGGGAGGGAGGCACGGGACAACACTATTAGAACCCTGTCCCTAGTGGCCCAGGCACGTCAGCGTCAAATCCCAATGTGCCTCTTGACAGTAGATGCCGAAAAGGCATTTGACAGAGTCCATTGGTTTTTTTTAGAAGCCACGATGCAGGCAATCGGCGTCCGTTCGCGCTTACTACAATGGATAAAAGCATTATATCACGAACCAACGGCACAAGTGGGCGTGAACGGACGCCTGTCAGCTCCATTTAATATTAGAAACGGTACCAGACAGGGATGCCCCCTATTGCCATACCTATACATCCTGGTAATGGAATCCCTAGCAAATGCACTCAGGGAAAACCCTTCGATAAAAGGGATACAGATAGGACAAACATCTCATAAATTAGCACTATTTGCGGACGACCTCTTGATATATGTGACACAGCCGAAGACTAGTTTGCCCAACATACTGCAGGAGTTTGAGATCTTTGGCAGACTCTCCAATTTTAAAGTAAACCTACAAAAAACAGAGATCTTAAATGTATCGCTACCATCCGTAGAAGAGAATACTCTCAAACCCGCCTTCCCCTTTAAGTGGGCCAGCAATTACATTAAATATCTGGGGATCAGGGTTTCTCCCAACCACCAAGATCTATATAATTACAATTTCCCAGACCTTTTAAAAAATATCCACAAAGACCTCATAGCATGGCATAACCTCCCCATTTCCTGGTTCGGCAGGGTCAATACAATTAAAATGGATGTCCTACCTAAAATACTATACCTGTTTCAAACTATCCCACTGAACCTAGGAGAAAATGTCTTCCTCAAGTTAAAGAAGATGATCAGCAATTTTATATGGCGTGGCACCAAACCCTGACTGAAATACTCAATGCTGATTAAATCTCGCTGGGACGGAGGGGCGGGGCTCCCGGATCTTAAAGCTTATCACGCAGCAGCGGTGGGTGGTTGCATATTGGATCTCCTGCACAGTAAAGACAGAAAATTGTGGGTGGAGATTGAATGTGAACTATGCCCGAATATGGCACACGGAATCTTCTGGTTGTCATCTAGAACTAACCTTGGGACCCTGGGAGTTTCCCCGATCCTCTTGTCCCTGGCTACAGCGTGGAGGACAGCCAATAGACGATATAGATTGACAGGAGAACCGGGTCCTATGACGCCTCTGGTGGGCAACCCCGCGTTTCAATGCTGGTTTCACGAACCTCATCCCAGACTGATTTCAACGCCAATGGGAAGGATTCCACGAGTTAAAGACGTAATTACCCAACAGGGATGCAAACCACTGATATACCTGCTTGGAGACCGGCCACGGGAACCAGGTTACTGGTTCCAATATCTACAACTACGTAGTTTCATAGATTCTCTGGCTCCGGGATCTGAGATACATAAGGATCTGACTCCATTTGAAAAACTATGCTTCCTTAGAGAAACACCCCCTCACATAGTCTCAATAATCTACAACATAGCAGTGCCCGAGGGGGGTGGAGGAGACGACTTGCCTGACTACGTTAGACATTGGCAAACAGAATTGTGCCAGACTTTTCCCAAGGCACAATGGTGTAAGTCATTTAACCTAACACATAAATCCACCATTTCTTGTAGAATGCAGGAACTCAATTATAAAATCCTCTCACGGTGGTATAGGACACCCACCAGACTACATAAAATGTTCCCAGAGGTATCTGACGCCTGTTGGAGGTGCAAGACCTCAGTGGGCACAATGCTACATATCTGGTGGACCTGCCCAGGGATACAGGGTCTTTGGAAAGATGTCTTTGCTCTCTAAAACCATTTACATCACACGGAAGTGACACCCTCACCGGAAGTGGCCCTCTTATCAATGTATACAGGGGCAGTCTCCAAGGCGAAGAAAGGCTTGCTCTCGTACTTTATGATTTCAATGAGGCAAATCATACCGAGGCATTGGAGATCCCCCTGTACATTGAGGAGAGCAGACTGGGTAGAGGCTATGGATGGCCTGCGGCGTCTGGAGGAGTTGAGAGCGTTTGACGAAGGGAAAGACTCCTTGTGTTTCTCGGTTTGGTACCCGTGGCTTCAGTATAGAGAAACACAGCAATTCCAAACCTGGTTACTCACAGGCGCTCTATCACAATAAATATTCAAGAAGCCGGGATGGGCTCCCGGACACAGGAGTGGCGCGGCATCACAATACAGACCTTCTCCCCCCCCCCCCCCCCCATCATTTCCCCATGTCTTCCCCTCCTTCCCTTTTTCTCTACCTATCTTTCTCTCCCTCTCTCTATATCTCTTTCTCACCTAATTGATATACATAGGGTCATGTTTTCATACCTATTGAACCAGACTATACAGAAGGAAGTTGCCTTTAACACTTTACACGGAATAAATATAAAGATAGAAGATTATTACATGTTAAAATTAAGATGTTCTATAGGATGTTTTACAGATTTTACCTTCCACATGATTTGCGATACATTTCATAGTACCATACGTTTTACGAGACTTCAAGACATAGGTTATTTTATAATCTTCATATGCTGTAACATTGGGTAACATGAAAGACCCTTATACATTTCTTATCTTCTGTTATATGAAAACTTTTGAAATAATAAAGAAATATTAAACGAAAATATAGCGTACTTTTGGTATATATATATATATATCTAAAAATAAATATATATATATATATATATATATATATATATATATATATATATATATACCGTATATACTGTATATCCTCTGAGATCAATTAGATTTGGGAGGCATAAATTGTTTTTTGTTATGGGAGAATTATTTAAATTTATATGTTTTTAAAATGATGTACATGTGATGTGACATTTTAAATGACTAATGGATTGCACATTCAGGATCAAAGCCAAAAGGGCAGAACCCAGGGTTTGGCAGGATATACGAGTTGTGTTCTCCCACGGATTTGTCTCATATATTTGTGTGAGAAGGATATATTGGATATAATTAACATACTTCGGGCTTTTTTACACTATGATGAGATATTGGTTTGTCCTTTAGAAGTATCTCCTGGATATTATGCCTCAGAGAGGAAAAGTTGTCTATCCATTGGCTTTGAAGAAACTTCTGAACGCACTATAAGAAGATCCAATCCTCGTGATTGGATCCCATAATTGGATTATCTTATGATTTGAGAGGTTTGACACTATCTCCGTCAGCCACATATAGTCTTTGCTTATCATTTATTAATTTGTCCCTCTTAAGGGAGCCACAGTCCTTCAAACCTTTGCGTTTATAGCCCTCTGCCCATGCCAGAGAATCTGAAAACCCAGGATACAGGGTGGACAACACCATTTTAACTCCAAATCCTTTTGAAAAGTGACTCACCTTAAAGGACATCCCTATATAAAATCCAACGGCCACACAAGTTAAAAGTCAAACATGTTATTGCTCTTTCAGCTATTACATTACTGTTGTCTATCTTTGCCCCAACATTTCATTCACTTTGGTAAGGACAAAAGGATAATCCTTTCATTAGGATTCATGGCGGCCCATCTCTCCGTGCCCTACACACTCAGACCATAGGCTTGTGACCTAACAGTTGACGCAGATCATACCAAGGCTTCAAAGGTCTCTGCTTCTAGCCCACCAACTTGTCTACTGTATTGGGGCTAGCTACTCAGTACGACAGTAGATCCTTCTAGTACTACTTTTTTCGGCAATGTTACTGCCATGTTATTTGCAGCGTTTCTATATTTTTTTCAAGTTTCCCTCTTTGGACTAAATGGGATTCGTTGAACTATGTTAGACTGGCATGGTATCCATTTTTTTATAAAATAGTCAAAGAGGGATGGTGTTGGGGAATGGATTTTTTTTAACACCATTAATTTAGGAATGGTGGTGACTTATAAACATTTTTCCATTACTGTCATTGGAACTTGGTTTCAACCAGCCTTAATATTTTGTTACTCCAAGTCTTATATTAACATCCGACTCACCATTATTTCAGAGATACTGGGAAAAGAAAGGCTACTATCAGGAGCATACACCTGCCATCAAGATGAGAAGGTTCATGGACTCTTGTATTCGCCTTACTTCCTCCTTCCTCCTATTAGTAAGCTCTTCCACTGGTCCCGCCATATGCAATGACACCAGTGCACAATGGTCTGAGCCATCATATTGTCCTAAACCCTGCATGGATTTGTGAGGACCCTGTACATAAGGAAAATATATCTCATAGTGACCAATAACACTTGCAGGGTTTTTATGGTGCCGTTGTGTACAGTGGCCTTCCAGTCACCTTCTAAAAAAGGCAGTTTTTATCCCAACAATCGTACAGGCAGCGCCGTATTTGCCACTAGGCACCCGTGGTCCCGTGCCTAGGGCGGCACGTTGCGGGGGGGCGGCACTTTCTGGCAGCAAAAAAAAAAAAAAAATAATTATATAAATTTTTTTTTTTTTTTTTGTTTACATCCCTGCCCCCGTCCCTCCCTCCTTTACACTCGGCTGTGTTCCGGGGGGGGGGGTGGGAGGGCGGAGGGGCGCACTTCTGCTGTCTATTTAAATACAAGGCGGGCGCCAGGCATAGTGAGCTGACTAACCCCGGAAGTTCCATGGCCTGCACTTCCGGGGTCAGAGGCGCGCGGGCGCGACAATCAGCTCACTGCCCCGTGCTGCAGCGTCCAATGCTGCAGATGACACACGCCGCGGAGGAGGACGCGTCTGCAGCTGGAGCCAGCCAGAAGAGGATAATCAGCAGAGCAGGGCGGCGGGCACCGGAGCAGGTAAGGCAGAGCCTAGAATGTATGGGCACCTTACAGGTTAGTTGATGATCGTTGCAAATTGCGATGCCTCTTTTTGTCCACTGTAATCATGCAAGGGGAGGCTGGGGGGAGAGAGGCTGAGGCTGGGGGAGGCTGGGAAGAGAGGGAGGCTGGGAAGAGAGAGAGGCTGGGGGGAGGCTGGGAAGAGAGAGAGGCTGGGGGGAGGCTGGGAAGAGAGAGAGGCTGGGGGGAGGCTGGGAAGAGAGAGAGGCTGGGGGGAGGCTGGGAAGAGAGAGGCTGAGGGGAGGCTGGGAAGAGAGAGAGAGGCTGAGGCTGGGAAGAGAGAGAGGCTTAGGCTGGGGGGAGGCTGGGAAGAGAGAGGCTGAGGCTGGGGGGAGGCTGGGAAGATAGAGAGGCTGAGGCTGGGAAGAGAAAGAGGCTGAGGCTGGGGGGAGTCTGGGAAGAGAGAGAGAGGCTGAGGCTGGGAAGAGAGAGAGGCTTAGGCTGGGGGGAGGCTGGGAAGAGAGAGAGGCTGAGGCTGGGAAGAGAGGCTGAGGCTGGGGGGAGAGAGGCTGAGGCTGGGGGGGGAGGCTGGGGGGAGAGAGAGGCTGAGGCTGGGGGGAGAGAGAGGCTGAAGCTGGGGGGGAGGCTGGGAGAAGAGAGGCTGATTCTGGGGGAGGCTGATTCTGGGGGAGGCTGATGCTGAGGGAGGCTGATGCTGAGGGAGGCTGATGCTGAGGGAGGCTGGGAGGGGGAGGGTGAGGCTTGGAGGAGGGAAGCTGATGCTGAGGGAGGAGGGAGGCTGAGGCTGGGGGAGGCTGAGGGAGGCTGGGAGGAGGGAAGCTGATGCTGGGGGAGGCTGAGAGGGGGAAGGTGAGGCTTGGAGGAGGGAGGCTGGGAGGAGGGAGGCTGATGCTGGGGGAAGCTGGGAGGGTGAGGCTTGGATGAGGGAAGCTGATGCTGAGGGAGGCTTGGAGGAGGGAGGCTGATGCTGAGGGAGGAGGGAGGCTGATGCTGAGGGAGGAGGGAGGCTGATGCTGAGGGAGGAGGGAGGCTGATGCTGAGGGAGGAGGGAGGCTGATGCTGGGGGAGGCTGGGAGGAGGAAGGCTGATGCTGGGAGGAGGGAGGCTGATGCTGGGGGAGGCTGGGAGGAGGAAGGCTGATGCTGGGAGGAGGGAGGCTGATGCTGGGGGAGGCTGCGAGGAGGGAGGCTGATGCTGGGGGAGGTTGGAAGGAGGGAGGCTGATGCTTGGGGAGGTTGGGAGGAGGGAGGCTGAGGCTGGGGGAGGCTGGGAGGAGGGAGGCTGAGGCTGGGGGAGGCTGGGAGGAGGGAGGCTGAGGCTGGGGGAGGCTGGGAGAAGGGAGGCTGAGGAGGGAGGCTGAGGCTGGGGGAGGCTGATGCTGGGGGAGGCTGGGAGGGGGAAGGTGAGGCTTGGAGGAGGGAGGCTGATGCTGAGGGAGGCTGGGAGGAGGGAGGCTGATGCTGGGGGAGGCTGGGAGGGGGAGGTTGATGAGGAGGGAGGCTGATGAGGAGGGAGGCTGATGCTGAGGGAGGCTGATGCTGGGAGGAGAGAGGCTGATGCTGGGGGAGGCTGGGAGGGGGAGGCTTGGAGGAGGGAGGCTGATGCTCAGGGAGGCTGGGAGGCTGATGCTGGGGGAGGCTTGGAGGAGGGGGGCTGGGAGGAGGGAGGCTGATGCTGGGAGCGGGGAGGCTTGGAGGAGGGGGGCTGGGAGGAGGGAGGCTGATGCTGGGGGAGGCTGGGAGGAGGGAGGCTGATGCTGGAGGAGGCTCATGCTGGGGGAGGCTGGGAGGAGAGAGGCTGATGCTGGAGGAGGCTCATGCTGGGGGAGGCTGGGAGGAGAGAGGCTGATGCTGGGGTAAGCTGGGAGCAGGGAGGCTGATGCTGAGGGAGGCTGGGGGGAGAGAGGCTGATGCTGGGGGAGGCTGGGGGGAGAGAGGCTGATGCTGGGGGAGAGGCTGCTGCTGGGGGAATGGGAGAGAGGGGCCAATGCTAGAGACAGATGACAAGGGTTGAGGGATAGAGCAATGACAATATCGATGGGGGGGAGTGTAAGGACTCAGAATAAGAGGGGGGCAGCATTGGGAGCTCATTATGGAGAAGGGGCAGCATGTGTGGGCTCAGTATGGAGTGGAACAATGTAGGGGGAGTCAATATCAAGAGTGGGGTAGTGTGTGTGTGTGTGTGTGTGTGTGTGTGTGTGTGTGTGTGTGTCTCATCATAAGCTCTAGTGTGGTGGTCTTAGTATGATGAGTGGGGCAGCATGGAGGTGTCATTATGGAAAAGAGGAAGGCAGCATTAGGAGCTCATGGAGAGGGGCAGCATGCATGGGACACTGTGAGGAGGGGGCAGCATGCATGGGACACTGTGAGGAGGGGGCAGCATGCATGGGACACTGTGAGGAGGGGGCAGCATGCATGGGACACTGTGAGGAGGGGGCAGCATGCATGGGACACTGTGAGGAGGGGGCAGCATGCATGGGACACTGTGAGGAGGGGGCAGCATGCATGGGACACTGTGAGGATGGAGCAGCATGCATGGGACACTGTGAGGAGGGGGCAGCATGCATGGGACACTGAGGAGGGGGCAGCATGCATGGGACACTGTGAGGATGGAGCAGCATGCATGGGACACTGTGAGGAGGGGGCAGCATGCATGGGACATTGTGAGGAGGGGACAGCATGCATGGGACATTATGATTAGGGGGACAGCATGCATGGGACATTGTGAGGAGGGGGCAGCATGCATGGGACATTGTGAGGAGGGGGCAGTATGCATGGGACATTGTGAGGAGGGGGCAGCATGCATGGGACATTGTGAGGAGGGGGCAGCATGCATGGGACACTGTGAGGATGGGACAGCATGCATGGGACATTGTGATTAGGGGGACAGCATGCATGGGACATTGTGAGGAGGGGGCAGCATGCATGGGACATTGTGAGGAGGGGGGCAGCATGCATGGGACATTGTGAGGAGGGGGGCAGCATGCATGGGACATTGTGAGGAGGGGGCAGTATGCATGGGACACTGTGAGGAGGGGTAAGCATGCATGGGACACTGTGAGGAGGGGGCAGCATGCATGGGAAATTGTGAGGAGGGGGCAGTATGCATG
The DNA here is from genome assembly GCF_048569485.1 of Anomaloglossus baeobatrachus. Classification (NCBI taxonomy): domain Eukaryota; kingdom Metazoa; phylum Chordata; class Amphibia; order Anura; family Aromobatidae; genus Anomaloglossus; species Anomaloglossus baeobatrachus. Next base: position 59,229,129 of record NC_134362.1, read on the forward strand.
GGACATTGTGAGGAGGGGGCAGCATGCATGGGACATTGTGAGGAGGGGGCAGCATGCATGGGACATTGTGAGGAGGGGGCAGCATGCATGGGACATTGTGAGGAGGGGGCAGTATGCATGGGACATTGTGAGGAGGGGGAAGCATGCATGGGACATTGTGAGGAGGGGGGCAGCATGCATGGGACATTGTGAGGAGGGGGGCAGCATGCATGGGACATTGTGAGGAGGGGGCAGTATGCATGGGACACTGTGAGGAGGGGTAAGCATGCATGGGACACTGTGAGGAGGGGGCAGCATGCATGGGACATTGTGAGGAGGGGGCAGTATGCATGGGACATTGTGAGGAGGGGGCAGCATGCATGGGACATTGTGAGGAGGGGGCAGCATGCATGGGACATTGTGAGGAGGGGGCAGCATGCATGGGACATTGTGAGGAGGGGGCAGTATGCATGGGACATTGTGAGGAGGGGGAAGCATGCATGGGACACTGTGAGGAGGGGGCAGCATGCATGGGACACTGTGAGGAGGGGGCAGCATGCATGGGACACTGTGAGGAGGGGGCAGCATGCATGGGACACTGTGAGGAGGGGGCAGCATGCATGGGACACTGTGAGGAGGGGGCAGCATGCATGGGACACTGTGAGGAGGGGGCAGCATGCATGGGACACTGTGAGGAGGGGGCAGCATGCATGGGACACTGTGAGGATGGAGCAGCATGCATGGGACACTGTGAGGAGGGGGCAGCATGCATGGGACACTGAGGAGGGGGCAGCATGCATGGGACACTGTGAGGATGGAGCAGCATGCATGGGACACTGTGAGGAGGGGGCAGCATGCATGGGACATTGTGAGGAGGGGACAGCATGCATGGGACATTATGATTAGGGGGACAGCATGCATGGGACATTGTGAGGAGGGGGCAGCATGCATGGGACATTGTGAGGAGGGGGCAGTATGCATGGGACATTGTGAGGAGGGGGCAGCATGCATGGGACATTGTGAGGAGGGGGCAGCATGCATGGGACACTGTGAGGATGGGACAGCATGCATGGGACATTGTGATTAGGGGGACAGCATGCATGGGACATTGTGAGGAGGGGGCAGCATGCATGGGACATTGTGAGGAGGGGGGCAGCATGCATGGGACATTGTGAGGAGGGGGGCAGCATGCATGGGACATTGTGAGGAGGGGGCAGTATGCATGGGACACTGTGAGGAGGGGTAAGCATGCATGGGACACTGTGAGGAGGGGGCAGCATGCATGGGACATTGTGAGGAGGGGGCAGTATGCATGGGACATTGTGAGGAGGGGGCAGCATGCATGGGACATTGTGAGGAGGGGGCAGCATGCATGGGACATTGTGAGGAGGGGGCAGCATGCATGGGACATTGTGAGGAGGGGGCAGTATGCATGGGACATTGTGAGGAGGGGGAAGCATGCATGGGACATTGTGAGGAGGGGGCAGCATGCATGGGACACTGTGAGGAGGGGGCAGCATGCATGGGACATTGTGAGGAGGGGGCAGCATGCATGGGACACTGTGGAGGGGGCAGCATGCATGGGACACTGTGAGGAGGGGGCAGCATGCATGGGACACTGTGAGGAGGGGGCAGCATGCATGGGACACTGTGAGGAGGGGGCAGCATGCATGGGACATTGTGAGGAGGGGGAAGCATGCATGGGACATTGTGAGGAGGGGGGCAGCATGCATGGGACATTGTGAGGAGGGGGCAGTATGCATGGGACATTGTGAGGAGGGGGCAGCATGCATGGGACACTGTGAGGAGGGGACAGCATGCATGGGACATTGTGATTAGGGGGACAGCATGCATGGGACATTGTGAGGAGGGGGCAGCATGCATGGGACATTGTGAGGAGGGGGGCAGCATGCATGGGACATTGTGAGTAGGGGGGCAGCATGCATGGGACATTGTGAGGAGGGGGCAGCATGCATGGGACATTGTGAGGAGGGGGCAGTATGCATGGGACACTGTGAGGAGGGGGGCAGCATGCATGGGACATTGTGAGGAGGGGGCAGCATGCATGGGACATTGTGAGGAGGGGGCAGTATGCATGGGACACTGTGAGGAGGGGTAAGCATGCATGGGACACTGTGAGGAGGGGGCAGCATGCATGGGACACTGTGAGGAGGGGTAAGCATGCATGGGACACTGTGAGGAGGGGGCAGCATGCATGGGACACTGTGAGGAGGGGGCAGCATGCATGGGACACTGTGAGAAGGGGGCAGCATGCATGGGACACTGTGAGGAGGGGGCAGCATGCATGGGACACTGTGAGGAGGGGGCAGCATGCATGGGACACTGTGAGGATGGAGCAGCATGCATGGGACACTGTGAGGAGGGGGCAGCATGCATGGGACACTGAGGAGGGGGCAGCATGCATGGGACACTGAGGAGGGGGCAGCATGCATGGGACACTGTGAGGATGGAGCAGCATGCATGGGACACTGTGAGGAGGGGGCAGCATGCATGGGACATTGTGAGGAGGGGACAGCATGCATGGGACATTATGATTAGGGGGACAGCATGCATGGGACATTGTGAGGAGGGGGCAGCATGCATGGGACATTGTGAGGAGGGGGGCAGCATGCATGGGACATTGTGAGGAGGGGGGCAGCATGCATGGGACATTGTGAGGAGGGGGCAGTATGCATGGGACACTGTGAGGAGGGGTAAGCATGCATGGGACATTGTGAGGAGGGGGGCAGCATGCATGGGACATTGTGAGGAGGGGGGCAGCATGCATGGGACATTGTGAGGAGGGGGCAGTATGCATGGGACACTGTGAGGAGGGGTAAGCATGCATGGGACACTGTGAGGAGGGGGCAGCATGCATGGGACATTGTGAGGAGGGGGCAGTATGCATGGGACATTGTGAGGAGGGGGCAGCATGCATGGGACATTGTGAGGAGGGGGCAGCATGCATGGGACATTGTGAGGAGGGGGCAGCATGCATGGGACATTGTGAGGAGGGGGCAGTATGCATGGGACATTGTGAGGAGGGGGAAGCATGCATGGGACACTGTGAGGAGGGGGCAGCATGCATGGGACACTGTGAGGAGGGGGCAGCATGCATGGGACACTGTGAGGAGGGGGCAGCATGCATGGGACACTGTGAGGAGGGGGCAGCATGCATGGGACACTGTGAGGAGGGGGCAGCATGCATGGGACACTGTGAGGAGGGGGCAGCATGCATGGGACACTGTGAGGAGGGGGCAGCATGCATGGGACACTGTGAGGATGGAGCAGCATGCATGGGACACTGTGAGGAGGGGGCAGCATGCATGGGACACTGAGGAGGGGGCAGCATGCATGGGACACTGTGAGGATGGAGCAGCATGCATGGGACACTGTGAGGAGGGGGCAGCATGCATGGGACATTGTGAGGAGGGGACAGCATGCATGGGACATTATGATTAGGGGGACAGCATGCATGGGACATTGTGAGGAGGGGGCAGCATGCATGGGACATTGTGAGGAGGGGGCAGTATGCATGGGACATTGTGAGGAGGGGGCAGCATGCATGGGACATTGTGAGGAGGGGGCAGCATGCATGGGACACTGTGAGGATGGGACAGCATGCATGGGACATTGTGATTAGGGGGACAGCATGCATGGGACATTGTGAGGAGGGGGCAGCATGCATGGGACATTGTGAGGAGGGGGGCAGCATGCATGGGACATTGTGAGGAGGGGGGCAGCATGCATGGGACATTGTGAGGAGGGGGCAGTATGCATGGGACACTGTGAGGAGGGGTAAGCATGCATGGGACACTGTGAGGAGGGGGCAGCATGCATGGGACATTGTGAGGAGGGGGCAGTATGCATGGGACATTGTGAGGAGGGGGCAGCATGCATGGGACATTGTGAGGAGGGGGCAGCATGCATGGGACATTGTGAGGAGGGGGCAGCATGCATGGGACATTGTGAGGAGGGGGCAGTATGCATGGGACATTGTGAGGAGGGGGAAGCATGCATGGGACATTGTGAGGAGGGGGCAGCATGCATGGGACACTGTGAGGAGGGGGCAGCATGCATGGGACATTGTGAGGAGGGGGCAGCATGCATGGGACACTGTGGAGGGGGCAGCATGCATGGGACACTGTGAGGAGGGGGCAGCATGCATGGGACACTGTGAGGAGGGGGCAGCATGCATGGGACACTGTGAGGAGGGGGCAGCATGCATGGGACATTGTGAGGAGGGGGCAGCATGCATGGGACATTGTGAGGAGGGGGGCAGCATGCATGGGACATTGTGAGGAGGGGGCAGTATGCATGGGACATTGTGAGGAGGGGGCAGCATGCATGGGACACTGTGAGGAGGGGACAGCATGCATGGGACATTGTGATTAGGGGGACAGCATGCATGGGACATTGTGAGGAGGGGGCAGCATGCATGGGACATTGTGAGGAGGGGGGCAGCATGCATGGGACATTGTGAGTAGGGGGGCAGCATGCATGGGACATTGTGAGGAGGGGGCAGCATGCATGGGACATTGTGAGGAGGGGGCAGTATGCATGGGACACTGTGAGGAGGGGGGCAGCATGCATGGGACATTGTGAGGAGGGGGCAGCATGCATGGGACATTGTGAGGAGGGGGCAGTATGCATGGGACACTGTGAGGAGGGGTAAGCATGCATGGGACACTGTGAGGAGGGGGCAGCATGCATGGGACACTGTGAGGAGGGGTAAGCATGCATGGGACACTGTGAGGAGGGGGCAGCATGCATGGGACACTGTGAGGAGGGGGCAGCATGCATGGGACACTGTGAGGAGGGGGCAGCATGCATGGGACACTGTGAGGAGGGGGCAGCATGCATGGGACACTGTGAGGAGGGGGCAGCATGCATGGGACACTGTGAGGATGGAGCAGCATGCATGGGACACTGTGAGGAGGGGGCAGCATGCATGGGACACTGAGGAGGGGGCAGCATGCATGGGACACTGAGGAGGGGGCAGCATGCATGGGACACTGTGAGGATGGAGCAGCATGCATGGGACACTGTGAGGAGGGGGCAGCATGCATGGGACATTGTGAGGAGGGGACAGCATGCATGGGACATTATGATTAGGGGGACAGCATGCATGGGACATTGTGAGGAGGGGGCAGCATGCATGGGACATTGTGAGGAGGGGGGCAGCATGCATGGGACATTGTGAGGAGGGGGGCAGCATGCATGGGACATTGTGAGGAGGGGGCAGTATGCATGGGACACTGTGAGGAGGGGTAAGCATGCATGGGACACTGTGAGGAGGGGGCAGCATGCATGGGACATTGTGAGGAGGGGGCAGTATGCATGGGACATTGTGAGGAGGGGGCAGCATGCATGGGACATTGTGAGGAGGGGGCAGCATGCATGGGACATTGTGAGGAGGGGACAGCATGCATGGGACATTGTGAGGAGGGGGCAGTATGCATGGGACATTGTGAGGAGGGGGAAGCATGCATGGGACATTGTGAGGAGGGGGCAGCATGCATGGGACACTGTGAGGAGGGGGCAGCATGCATGGGACATTGTGAGGAGGGGGCAGCATGCATGGGACACTGTGGAGGGGGCAGCATGCATGGGACACTGTGAGGAGGGGGCAGCATGCATGGGACACTGTGAGGAGGGGGCAGCATGCATGGGACACTGTGAGGAGGGGGCAGCATGCATGGGACATTGTGAGGAGGGGGGCAGCATGCATGGGACATTGTGAGGAGGGGGCAGTATGCATGGGACATTGTGAGGAGGGGGCAGCATGCATGGGACACTGTGAGGAGGGGACAGCATGCATGGGACATTGTGATTAGGGGGACAGCATGCATGGGACATTGTGAGGAGGGGGCAGCATGCATGGGACATTGTGAGGAGGGGGGCAGCATGCATGGGACATTGTGAGTAGGGGGGCAGCATGCATGGGACATTGTGAGGAGGGGGCAGCATGCATGGGACATTGTGAGGAGGGGGCAGTATGCATGGGACACTGTGAGGAGGGGGGCAGCATGCATGGGACATTGTGAGGAGGGGGCAGCATGCATGGGACATTGTGAGCAGGGGGCAGTATGCATGGGACACTGTGAGGAGGGGTAAGCATGCATGGGACACTGTGAGGAGGGGGCAGCATGCATGGGACACTGTGAGGAGGGGTAAGCATGCATGGGACACTGTGAGGAGGGGGCAGCATGCATGGGACACTGTGAGGAGGGGGCAGCATGCATGGGACACTGTGAGGAGGGGTAAGCATGCATGGGACACTGTGAGGAGGGGGCAGTATGCATGGGACACTGTGAGGAGGGGTAAGCATGCATGAAACACTGTGAGGAGGGGGCAGCATGCATGGGACACTGTGAGGAGGGGTAAGCATGCATGAGACACTGTGAGGAGGGGGCAGTATGCATGGGACACTGTGAGGAGGGGTAAGCATGCATGGGACACTGTGAGGAGGGGTAAGCATGCATGGGACACTGTGAGGAGGGGGCAGCATGCATGGGACATTGTGAGGAGGGGGCAGTATGCATGGGACATTGTGAGGAGGGGGCAGCATGCATGGGACATTGTGAGGAGGGGGCAGCATGCATGGGACATTGTGAGGAGGGGGCAGCATGCATGGGACATTGTGAGGAGGGGGCAGCATGCATGGGACATTGTGAGGAGGGGGCAGCATGCATGGGACACTGTGAGGAGGGGGCAGCATGCATGGGACATTGTGAGGAGGGGGCAGCATGCTTTGGACATTCTGATGAGGGGGCAGCATGCATGGGACATTGTGAGGAGGGGGCAGCATGCTTTGGACATTCTGATGAGGGGGCAGCATGGGATACTGTGAGGAGGGGGCAGCATGATGTGAGGACAATGTGCAGATCATATTTCATAATTGAGAAAGGTGTGGTGGGTATAATTTATAAGGGAGGGCAGTGTGTAGTTTATTAGGGGCAGTGTGACAGTCACAGTATATAAGTGGGGACGGTGTGGTGGGAATATTTTATACTCATGCTATGTTTTGATGTGCCTGTGGTGATCCCCATGGGGGGGGTTAGTGCCCTTCGTTTCTCATTGATACTTTTTAAAGTGTTTTACAGAGTAGATCTGCCTTAAACAGATGTCGTGTGCGAAAACTCAGTTTTACGTTGTCAATAAGGGGCGCCACCACTTAAAGTGCCTAGGGCAGCATGAAGGCAAAATACAGCCCTGCGTACAGGGCCACTTACAATAACTAAAATACAGACTAGGAAATGATAAATAGACAAAAAGACTGACAGCACTTCCAACATGCAGTCTGAACAGGTGCATAACTGAACATGACCTATAATAACCAAAAAAGACAGTTGCATTCTGAAATGCTAAAGTATGCAAACAATGAATGCAGGAATATAGACATGCATTACTGCTTAAGAAAATCTAGGAAAAAATTGAGAAATTTAGCATCCAAAAATGGCCATTTCTATACCTGCCCAGTAGCCACATCAAGGCATATCTCGTATACTTGGAACCTATACTGAGCTGAAGCTTCTATGGGTTCTTTTTTTGTTAGGAAATGATAAATGTTGTAAACTCCTTGAGTAACATCCATTTTTTTTATTTTTTTTGCAAATATAAGTAATGTTTCTTACTCTGAAGACACAAATCACATTATTGTAATGTTATGTGAATTGTGTCCTGCATTTTTGTAAATAATGTAATGTGCAATGTACAGTAAGATTATACGTGGTTGCCAGACTATAGGGCAAGAAATAGTTAAATGTTGGGATTAGCCCACAATAGGAGAATTTAGTTGATAGGGAGAGAAATGGTTTCTTCTTGAAAATTAGTGAAGACCCAGTATGTGACATAAGTATTTTCTTTCTTATTTCTATAGATCATCAAGGCGCATGCATTGGGTGACCTGTGGCAGGAAAAGGAGAAAAGAGACCGAATTGGGATAGCGTGATCCGCAGTGTTGATTGAGACACGGAATGCAAGACAATGCTGAGGCTAGAGACAGCCATCTAACTAAGTAGCTGTAGATAGAAGGGATCGGAGGATGGGACTTTAGCAACAAGGCCCCAAGCCTAATAGTTAACTAGTTGGGATGGACTGGTACGTGAATGAAGTCAACTTTTCCAGGTGAAGTCTTCCCAAGCATGCAAGAGCATAAGGCTCTCCTCTGGCACTACTGGCTGCCCCTTACACCACTCCTCTACTAGGAGAAGAGACGTGGATACGGAAGTGTTTGGGAGCACAAGGCTCTACTCTGGCCATAGTGACAAAACCATTTACCCCCTCCTCTATGAGGATATAGGATATGTAGATGCAGAACGGGAAAGTGACTATCATGAATTGGACTGTAGTGCTAGGCTGAGTTGTGCTGGTGTCGCGGGCGGAGGAGGGGACGCCGCGCTCTCCCATTGCTCGGGTCCGGCTACCGCGGCTGCTGCGACCTGCTGCTGCTCGGTGGCTCGAGCGATGGGCCGGATCCCAGGGACTCTAGCGGCGCTCCTCGCCCATGAGTGAAAGGGGGTTTTTGGGTGTGGGGATTGGTTATTGTCCGTGACGCCACCCACGGTTGTGGTGATTTGTTGACACCACCGCTGCTCTGTATGGGGATCCTGGGAGTGATGGTATGGAGCAGCTAGTTGTTGTGTTGCCCCTCCGTGGGTAGGGGTTGGTGATCCCGGGGCCCAGTGATTAGGTGGGTGATGCAGGGCTTGGTGGGCGCAGGGACGCGGGGGGCAGCGCTGTGGTACTCACTCAGCCTGAGACGTTGACACAGTTTTCGGTAAAACACACGGCTGGAAAGACGGTTCCCACGGACGGCTGCACTTGCTTTCCCCAGTAGGTGACGGTCCCTCTGTCCTGCACCTAAGTTGATGATGGTTGCGATGGGTTCCCACCGGTAACCCGCTCCCTGGCTTGGATATGGGCCGGAGGAGCCCTACTTTGCCCGCAGGCGCTGGCCCTGAGAAACTGGTGCCCTGGCGGTGGCAGTGTCTCTCTGTAATGGTCGGACTGTTGCCTTCAATCGGGACTTGGTTGTTTGGAGACAGACGTCCCCTTCACTGACGGATTTGGCAAATTATGGCGACTCCTAGCCTTGTCGGGATCCGAAAGGCCCCTGCCCTGGTGCTGACTGTTCTTCGTATACTGCTCCAGACCGCCGGGCCACTACCCGTCCGCGGTCCTTCCAGCAACCTCCGAGCAGTCACCCCTGCGGACTATCACCGCCGTTTGCTGACCTTGCTGTCACTGTCCGGGCACACAGCCGGACCAACTTCAGGCTTTACTACTGTCACTTCAGCTTCTCTCTTTAGCTTCACTACTCCTTCCTTCCACTTTACTTCACTTTCCTCACTCAAGCTCTGCCTGAGCTAAACTCTAACACTCAACTGCCTGGTTCCTCCCGCCTCCAGGGCTGTGTACTCCTCGGTGGGCGGAGCCAACCGCCTGGCCTACCCCCTGGTGTGGACACCATCCCCTGGAGGAAGGCAACAAGGATTTTGGTAGCCTTGATGTTCCTAACTGGGGTGTAGGGTGTGGTGGTGTTATGACCTGTGACCCCTGGCTTGCCCAGGGCGTCACATTCCCCCTTAGCAAAATGCAGACCGTCCGCGGGCTGCCCGTCCAACACCGGTTTTATTTTCTGAAAAATATGTAAAAAGGTAAACGGTAACATAATATAAATTATAACATCATCCCACATCGGGAGGCACATTTCTTAAACGTTGCAAAACGGTTTACGGTTATGGTCTCCGCTCTCTCCCACCCAAGCAACCTGGCCCTGATGCTGCCCCTAAAACCCAGGCAGGACCCCTTGACCCAAGTCCAGCACAAGTTACCTGAGCGGGATCTGTCCTTCCCCTCCAGAGGGTAGCCACCGGTTCCTGTGGTGGCTGGGCCCCAGCCTGCTCTGCTGAGGGCCCTCCCTCCAACCTGCCTCTCCGGAGGCGGCAATGCGGAAACGGTAACAGTAAAACAACTTATTTACAAGCCACTAACGTCTGTGGTTGCCCTGCAAGTTCACGGGCTTGTCCATGAGCAGTTCCTCATGCAAACTTTTTAAACGGTCCCCACGGGGACAACGGTGCCGGCAACGGCCGGTTTTCTCACAATCACGGTTAATCAGATGACTTTCATGGTAATCATTTTGCTTATCATCACTTTAAACTTTCAAACAAAACTCACTGGTGGTCCCAACGGGGACGGTGCAACGGCATCCCGCTGACACTCTTTCTCACATAAATGCGGGCATGCACATCCGCAACTCCCGCTCAGGAGCCAGGCCCACCTCGGTGCCCTCGGCGCCGGCTACGACCGGCCTCTCATACTGCCGTGGGCCCCACCAATCAGTGGCCTGCTCTGGGTCAGCCTGTGTGGGGGACGGGCCCAGCTGGAGTCCCTCCGTGTCGGCTACAACCGGCACCTTCAGCAATGAGGGACCCCGCTGTGACATGGCCTGCTCTGCCTCCTGGCAGCTACATCCCCGCCGTGCCTCAGCCGAGGCCCGGTGCCTGGGAGCGGTCAACGTGACTTGCGGTGTTGGCGTTTGATCGAGGATTGCCTCCGCTGCGGCCGGGCGGACTGCCGGGGCCGTCATCATCTCCGTCGTGGCTGGGATGGAAGCCGGGACGGGTGCCAGGGTGGTGGTAAAGGTAAGGCCCGGGGGCCGCAGGTCTGGGCCCTCTCCCACAGATGCTGCGGGCTCCGCTACCGGTGGCAGGGGTAACGGGTCGGTCGGGGCGTTGGCCGCAGGCATGGGCAGTGAGGGAGGTAGCGTGGTGGACGGCAGCAGGCCGGGCCCCTCAGCCGTATCGACCGATCCCTCGGGGACATAGGGGCGTGGGTCGCTTACCCGCTCCTCTGAGACCACCTCCACTTCGGATGCCCAAACGGTTGCGGCCAGGCCCTTCATCTCCGACGTCCACTTCGCCAGCAGGAAGTGGACTTGGGCCTGGAGCTTCTGGCACATCTTGCTTTTGGATCCAGGAACGTGTTTCAGCAGAGTCCTGGCGTCCCTGCACGCTACAGCGCTAGTTACATGCGGCTGCGACCGCCGCTCCTCCAGCAGCTCCGTCAGGCGCAGACATCTTGTTTCCGTCCCCCTTAGCTTCTTTCCGGCCCCTCCTCTATCGGGGCGGGGTTTTGGCCTTCGCGCCTCTGCTACTCGAGAATACGCTCGAGCGGGAACTTTTCACGCCAAAGATGGCGACTTCTGAAATTTTTCAGCCGGATACCTCCGGCGGTTACAAGGCGCACCTCTACCCAACGGCAGAGCGGTAAGATCCTGTTCGTGACGCCAAGTTCTCGCGGGCGGAGGAGGGGACGCCGCGCTCTCCCACTGCTCGGGTCCGGCTGCCGCGGCTGCTGCGGCCTGCTGCTGCTCGGCGGCTCGAGTGATGGGCCGGATCCCGGGGACTCTAGCGGTGCTCCTCGCCCGTGAGTGAAAGGGGGTTTTTGGGTGTGGGGATTGGTTATTGTCCGTGACGCCACCCACGGTTGTGGTGATTTGTTGACACCACCGCTGCTCTGTATGGGGATCCCGGGAGTGATGGTATGGAGCAGCTAGTTGTTTTGTTGCCCCTCTGTGGGTAGGGGTTGGTGATACGGGGCCCAGTGATTAGGTGGGTGATGCAGGGCTTGGTGGGCGCAGGGACGCGGGGGGGCAGCGCTGTGCCTTGCGGCACTGTGGTACTCACTCAGCCTGAGACGTTGACACAGTTTTCGGTAAAACACACGGCTGGAAAGACAGTTCCCACGGACGGCTGCACTTGCTTTCCCCAGTAGGTGACGGTGACGGTCCCTCTGTCCTGCACCTAAGTTGATGATGGTTGCGATGGGTTCCCACCGGTAACCCACTCCCCGGCTTGGATATGGGCCGGAGGAGCCCTACTTTGCCCGCAGGCGCTGGCCCTGAGAAACTGGTGCCCTGGCGGTGGCGGTGTCTCTCTGTAACGGTCGGACTGTTGCCTTCAATCGGGACTTGGTTGTTTGGAGACAGACGTCACTGATGGATTTGGCAAATTTTGGCGACTCCTAGCCTTGTCGGGATCCGAAAGGCCCGTGCCCTGGTGCTGACTGTTCTTCGTATACTGCTCCAGACCGCCGGGCCACTACCCATCCGCGGTCCTTCCAGCAACCTCCGAGCAGTCTCCCCTGCGGACTATCACCGCCGTCTGCTGACCTTGCTGTCACTGTCCGGGCACACAGCCGGACCAACTTCAGGCTTTACTACTGTCACTTCAGCTTCTCTCTTTAGCTTCACTACTCCTTCCTTCCACTTTACTTCACTTTCCTCACTCAAGCTCTGCCTGAGCTAAACTCTAACACTCAACTGCCTGGTTCCTCCCGCCTCCAGGGCTGTGTACTCCTCGGTGGGCGGAGCCAACCGCCTGGCCCACCCCCTGGTGTGGACACCAGCCCCTGGAGGAAGGCAACAAGGATTTTGGTAGCCTTGATGTTCCTAACTGGGGTGTAGGGTGTGGTGGTGCTATGACCTGTGACCCCTGGCTTGCCCAGGGCATCACACTGGGACTCACAGGACAAGTAAGATCAGGAACAACTCAGAGGGAGCTGAGAATGTGTCTGAATATGCTCTGTAAAACTGGAAACTCCTTGAAGTTAAAGTATGTGCCTGCTATCTTGTATTTAAACTTGTTATGTCAGAATTGTTAAGTAAACAGTTATTGTTGAAACAGATCTGGTGGCATCCTTTCGAAAGTGAGTCATCATCTGGTCATGGCCAACCAAAGACAATGTTAACATCTGGCCTACATGAGCATAAAGCCACACAACACAAGTCCACACACGTAGCCAGGAGCATTTCTTTCATGTAGCGTGGTAGGGTGTCTGAAGTCAATACCTCACCCACAAATACCCCCCACGGCACTCGACACATACAGGAAAAATAAATGGCACACAAACTGTAAAAATGGACACCAAAGGACCAAAGATGGATCACTATAGTAGAAAAGGATATCAAATTTGGCATCAGTTATAAATTTGGCTCAAGCTTGTGAAACACTAACTGTAAAGCTTGAATCATTGAAAATATAAAAAAAACTTGGGACTTGCAACATTTTCAACTCCATAACCATATTTTGTATATAATCCAAATTTGAGGGACACACTCAGATCCCCAGCCTGCAAATACCTGTTCTCAGCCGTCGGCTAGATCATGGCTGGGTATCAAAATTGGGGGTCCACATGCTGGTTTAATTATTTATGTAAATAATTATAAAAAGCTGCATGTGGTCCCTCTTATTTTGATACACAGCCAAGACAAGCACATGGCTAGGGGCTGCAGCCTGTAGCCGTATGCTTTATCTGCAATGGGTATCACAATAATGGGGGACCCTACGCCAATTTTTTTTTTTTAAATCAGATAATCAGATACATTTTTATTGCAATTTAAAACTTTCATAAACACAACAAAAAATTGTGAGGTTAGTCTTCACACATACTCCCTCCCCCTCCTCCCACCCTCTTCCGGTCGACAGTCTCACCTCTCCACTCTCTACATCCTGCTTTATTCACATAATGACCTGCCCTCCTTATTTCTCAGCCACTGCGATCTTTCCTTTCCTACCTATTGTCTAAATATCCTATCTTTCAGTAGATCAAATGACGCTAATCCTGGAAAGTCCAGCCACTTGCTCCAGATCTTCTCATATTGAGTTCTCCTTCCCCTTTTAATATAAACATTTTTCTCCATATAAATAATATAATTCACTTTATCAAAAAAATTCCTTACGTGTCGGTGCTTTTTCAGATAGCCAATACAAGGCAATTAGTTTCCCTGCTGCATACAACAATCGTGCCACTGCCAGTTTCTCTTGTTCATCCGCCCCCACTTCATCCACATACCCCAGCACACACACCAGCGGGTTTCTGGGTAGGTCCACTTGCATCACTGATTGAATTAAATTTAACACTGTGATCCAAAACCCTTGTAAACATGGGCATTCCCACAACATGTGCATGATCCCTGCTTCTTCCACAGTACGTTTTGGACATGTGGAATCCGTTCTCACTCCCACTTTCTTCATCCACACGGGGGTTCTATATACTCTTTATATAACATATAATTGTGATAGTCGTTTCGCCTCGCTCAGAGTTACTTTGACGACATATTGCAAAATAGACTCCCATTTCTCCTCCCCAATTTCTCCCAAATCTTCCACGACCCTACGCCAATTTAGTTATTAATTTTAACACTACTATAGGGACGCAGACAGTGTGTACTTCCAACCAATCATAGATGCTGTTGTCGCGGGCGGGGGGTAGGATGCTCGACCGCGCTTGCGGCTTGGGTCCGGCTGCTGCTGCTGCTCGGTGGCTCGAGCGGGGGGCCTGATCCGGGAACTCGAGCGGCGCTCCTCGCCCGTGAGTGAAAGGGGTGGTTTGGGGATGTAGTCCGTGACGCCACCCACGGTTTGTGGTGATACTGGGACACCACCGCTGCTCTGGACGGGGATCCCGGGAGCGATGACAGGGAGCAGCTGAGATGTTTTCTCCCCTCCGTGGGTAGGGGGATTTTGGTGGTCCCGGGGCCCGGTGATGGCGACTGGGAGGTGGATTGCGGGGCTTGGCCAGGTGCAGGGTCGCGGGGGCAGAGCGGTGCCAGACGGCACGGTGGTACTCACTCAGCCAGTAACGTACACGGAGTCTCTGGTAAAACAAACGGCTGGATGGACGGGTTCCATAGGCGGCTGCGGTGGTCACTCCCGGTAGGTTGACTGTCTCTCCCTGCACCTTTGATGTATTTTCAGCCCCGATGGCTTCCCACTTGTAACCCGCTCCCCAGCGGTGTATTTGCCAGAGGAGCCCCTTTTGCCCGCAGGCGCTGGCCCTGGGAACTCTAGCTGTGGCGGTAGCTGTATTTCCCTTCACGGTTGAGCGGTTGCCTTCAGTGGGGTCTTTGCTGCTGGGAAACCCCGGAGGTTCCTGTCGCTAACGGATTTGACCGGTTTAGCGGCGACTCCAAGCCTGGTCGGGGTCCGTAGGCCCTGCCGAATGGTGCTGGCTTCTCTTCGCTCCCCGGTCCGGTACCGGTGGGCCACCGCCCGACCCTGGTCCTTACGGTTGTGCGTCAATCAGCCTCGCCTGCAGACGGTCACCACCGTCTGCCAACCTTGCTGTATGTGCCCGGGCCACGTACCCAAACACGGTCAGTCTGCTCCTTTACCACTTTACTCCTCTCACTTTCACTGTCCCGCACTGTTCTGACCTCCTTTTCCCGCCTCCAGGACTGTGAACTCCTCGGTGGGTGGGGCCAACTGCCTGGCTCCACCCCACCTGGTGTGGACATCAGCCCCTGGAGGGAGGCAACAAGGATTTGTGTGTGACTCTGATGTTCCTAACCGGGGTGTGGGGTGTGTTGTTGCTGTACCTGTGACGTCCTGGCTTGTCCAGGGCGCCACACTGTCACACAGGGTGGGAGCGTGGTTTGACTACAACCAATCACAGATTCCTAAACTGATGGTGGGCAGGGAAAGCAGTGAATATGTATGAGGCTTAATGAGTAGGCCTAGAAGTAGTGCTACAGCTGCATGGGAGACTGGATACGGATAATGCCCCTGCTCTAATCCCCCTAGCCCGTTCTACCACCATTTTACAGCACAATGTTCAAGTCCCCATAAACTTATATGGGGCAGATGTTGGAGTTCAAGTCCGGTCACACCCATCTCAACTCTTCATTTTTTCCAGCTCGTGCATTGCCTTTCCAACGTAAGTCTATGAGATTCAGATAGAGGAACCATAGACTTACATTGAGAAAGCAACTTCCGGTCCACAACATTTTTGAGCTGGCTAGTATGAATTGAGGTTACGTGGTCCAGATGAAGACTGGACCATGACTGGAAAACAGGGAAGACATAAACTGGGAATTATTTTACTCTTACACTACATATATATTTAGAAACAGTGGGAAAACGTGTTGGGGACGCTTCTTTAATTTCAGATTACGAAATATGTTGTAAATACCAATTTCATGACACATTTTCTGATTCTACGTTTCGTGTTAGTCTTCCAGCTATGACATACTTGCGTAAGTAATTAAAGTTTCATCTCACCCTATTATTATTATTATTATTATTATTATTATTATTGATGCCAATCATTAAGTACATTATAGTATTAAGACTTTTTTCGAATACCAAATAGAAATAGAATATAGGGAAAAAAGAACCACAAGCCGGATTGCAACACAGAGGGTCATAAAAATTAATTTGCAGTTGATAAAATGTATAAGAAATAGTGATGAGCGAGTACGCTTGTCACTACTCGGTATTCGCACGAGTATCACTGTACTCGGGCTACTCGGCGGGTACCGAGTAATTTCGCGATACTCGTGCTGTACTCGTTGTCTTCATCCCTGCATGTTGGCGCTCTTTTGAGAGCCAGCCCTCATGCAGAGATTGGCTGGCAGACCACTGCAATGCCACAGCCCTGTTACTTGTGGAATTGCAGTGATTGGCCGGCCCGCACAGTGTGACCGAGCCTTTATACCGGCGGGCGCGCTGTGCTCTGCACACAGCCATCCAGACAGTCAGTACAGGGAGAGTGTGGCTGCTTCAGGGAAAGGTTTCCGGCCCTTTGTAGTTAGTTCCGGATCAGGGCTGCAAACAGTGTGACCAGAAGTCCTTCTAAGGCTAGAAACACATCTATGCGAGTGAAATCGGTCCGACTGGGTTGAAAAAAACTCGGCTGATTTTAGTTCACGTTAGGTCCGAGTGCAACGCAAGTGTGATGCTTTTTCTGAATAAATTAATGATTTTACTAGCGTGTGTAATGCGTGTGTAATGCGTATTTTTTACTATGTCATCTGCCATTCAGCTCTGCTACATGGCCGCTGACAGCAGACACAGACAGCCATGTAGCAGAGCTGAATGGCAGATGACAGCAGACACAGACAGAGCCGCACGATCAGAATAAACTCGGGTGAACTTCACCCGACTTCATTGTCATGCTGCGGCTCTGTCTGTGCTGCGTCCTGATTAGCGGTCACCTGTGAAGGACTCACCGGTGACCGCTAATCCCTTGAGTGACTGAAGTTAGCAGCCCTCTCTCATACTCACCGATCTCCGATCCCCGGCGCGGCGCTGCACGGCGTTCACACTGCTCCGGTGGCTTTTACTACTTTGAAAAAGCCGGCCGCTCATTAAACAATCTCGTATTCCCTGCTTTCCCCGCCCACAGGCGCCTATGATTGGTTGCAGTGAGACACGCCCCCACGCTGAGTGACAGGTGTCTCACTGAACCCAATCACAGCAGCCGGCGGGCGTGTGTATACTGTGCAGTGAAATAAATAATTAAATAATTTAAAAAAACGGCGTGCGGTCCCCCCAATTTTAATACTAGCCAGATAAAGCCATACGGCTGAAGGCTGGCATTCTCAGGATGGGGAGCTCCATAGCTGAGGTGAGTTCAGCTGAGCTGTCGCTGATGTTACCCGGTGGCCGCGAGTGACCTCAGTGACAGCTCAGCTGATCGCGCTACTCACCTCAGTTGCTGTGTGGAGGTGTCAGGAGCGGCGGTGTCTTCTGCAGCTCCGGTCACCGTCATGCAGCAGAGCTGGAAGCGACGCTGGACCATCCTGGATTACACCGGACATGGAGGGCTTTTTGGGGCTTATTAAATTGGTTACGAGGGAATTGGTTAGTGTTTTTTATTTCTAATAAATGATTTTTTCAGGTGTGTGTGTGTTTATTTACTGTAACCTACAGATTAATCATGGAAGGTATCTCGGGGAGACGCCTGACATGATTAATCTAGGATTTAGTGGCAGCTATGGGCTGCCATTAACTACTTATTACCACGATTTGCCAACGCACCAGGGCAAATCGGGAAGAGCCGGGTACAGTCCCAGAACTGTCGCATCTAATGTATGCGGCAATTCTGGGCGGCTGCTGACTGATATTGTTAGGCTGGGGGGCTCCCCATAACATGGAGCTCCCCATCCTGAGAATACCAGCCTTCAGCCATATGGCTTTATCTGGCTGGTATTAAAATTGGGGGGACCGCACGCCGTTTTTTTTTAATTATTTAATTATTTATTTCACTGCACAGTATACACACGCCCACCGGCTGCTGTGATTGGGTGCAGTGAGACACCTGTCACTCAGCGTGGGGGCGTGTCTCACTGCAACCAATCATAGGCGCCGAAAAGCAGGAAAGCAGGGAATATGAGATTGTTTAATGAGCGGTCGGCTTTTTCAAAAGAGGAAAAGCCGCCGGAGTTTAGTGAACAGCTGTGCAGTGCCGCGGCAGTGATCGGGGAACGGTAAGTATGAGAGAGGGGGGAGACTGACCGACAGACTGTGAGAGGGGGACAGACAAGACAGAGAGAGACCGACAGACAGACAGAGAGACCGACCAACGGACTGAGGGAGATAGAATGGAAAAATAAAAATGACAGACATCGCTAGTAAGAAGCACAAAACGTGCGTTTTGGACATCGGAGTGCCATACAATGTTTTCACGTAAAATCTTTCATGTAATCTCAAAAAGTAACATACACCAGCTCTATCTCACTATTGGGTATGTGCCCTTAACATTTCCGCCATGAAAATTCATTTTGGTGTCATTTTGGAAGGTTTTCTGGTGAGTCCGTAAAAATGGCATAAAACTCGGACAAAATTGTTCACAGCTGTGACTTTTGAGTGATAAATGCTTCAAGGGATCTTCCCCATGCTGTTGCCATGTCATTTGAGCACTCTTCTGAGACTTTTGTGACATTTTTAGGGTTTCTACCTGCTGCCGGGGGTCATTTCACAAAAATACTCGGGTCTCCCATAGGATAACATTGGGCTCGGTGCTCGGGCCGAGTACACGAGTATCTTGGGATGCTCGGCCCGAGCCTCGAGCACCCGAGCTTTTTGGTACTCGCTCATCACTAATAAGAAATATATTTTTGGAATATACCTAACTTTAAGAGAAGAACATTCTATTAGCAATACCTTGATACTCAATAACAGTATCTTAAAAACACCCATTTACTGTATTTTAAAGTAGGACGCTGATTATTATTTATATGGTGCCAATATGTTCTACATCAGTTGTCTTCTGCTTTAGCAAAACGACATTTAGTGCTCTGATATCACACTGATGTCCTTATTCTAATACAGTCAGGGCCAGAAATATTTTGGACAGTGACACAAG
The DNA here is from genome assembly GCF_048569485.1 of Anomaloglossus baeobatrachus. Taxonomy (NCBI): domain Eukaryota; kingdom Metazoa; phylum Chordata; class Amphibia; order Anura; family Aromobatidae; genus Anomaloglossus; species Anomaloglossus baeobatrachus. The sequence continues at coordinate 59,248,266 of NC_134362.1, forward strand.
TTTTGTTATTTTAGCTGTTTACAAAAACATGTTCAGAAATACAATTATATATAATATGGGCTGAAAGTGCACACTCCCAGCTGCAATATGAGAGTTTTCACATCCAAATCGGAGAAAGGGTTTAGGAATCATAGCTCTGTAATGCATAGCCTCCTCTTTTTCAAGGGACCAAAAGTAATTGGACAAGGGACTCTAAGGGCTGCAATTAACTCTGAAGGAATCTCCCTCGTTAACCTGTAATCAATGAAGTAGTTAAAAGGTCTGGGGTTGATTACAGGTGTGTGGTTTTGCATTTGGAAGCTGTTGCAGTGACCAGACAACATGCGGTCTAAGGAACTCTCAATTGAAGTGAAGCAGAACATCCTGAGGCTGAAAAACAAGAAAAAATCCATCAGAGAGATAGCAGACATGCTTGGAGTAGCAAAATCAACAGTCGGGTACATTCTGAGAAAAAAGGAATTGACTGGTGAGCTTGGGAACTCAAAAAGGCCTGGGCGTCCACGGATGACAACAGTGGTGGATGATCGCCGCATACTTTCTTTTGTGAAGAAGAACCCGTTCACAACATCAACTGAAGTCCAGAACACTCTCAGGGAAGTAGGTGTATCTGTCTCTAAGTCAACAGTAAAGAGAAGACTCCATGAAAGTAAATACAAAGGGTTCACATCTAGATGCAAACCATTCATCAATTCCAAAAATAGACAGGCCAGAGTTAAATTTGCTGAAAAACACCTCATGAAGCCAGCTCAGTTCTGGAAAAGTATTCTATGGACAGATGAGACAAAGATCAACCTGTACCAGAATGATGGGAAGAAAAAAGTTTGGAGAAGAAAGGGAACGGCACATGATCCAAGGCACACCACATCCTCTGTAAAACATGGTGGAGGCAACGTGATGGCATGGGCATGCATGGCTTTCAATGGCACAGGGTCACTCTTGTTTATTGATGACATAACAGCAGACAAGAGTAGCCGGATGAATTCTGAAGTGTACCGGGATATACTTTCAGCCCAGATTCAGCCAAATGCCGCAAAGTTGATCGGACGGCGCTTCATAGTACAGATGGACAATGACCCCAAGCATACAGCCAAAGCTACCCAGGAGTTCATGAGTGCTAAAAAGTGGAACATTCTGCAATGGCCAAGTCAATCACCAGATCTTAACCCAATTGAGCATGCATTTCACTTGCTCAATTCCAGACTTAAGACGGAAAGACCCACAAACAAGCAAGACCTGAAGGCTGCGGCTGTAAAGGCCTGGCAAAGCATTAAGAAGGAGGAAACCCAGCGTTTGGTGATGTCCATGGGTTCCAGACTTAAGGCAGTGATTGCCTCCAAAGGATTCGCAACAAAATATTGAAAATAAAAATATTTTGTTTGGGTTTGGTTTATTTGTCCAATTACTTTTAACCTCCTAAAATGTGGAGTGTTTGTAAAGAAATGTGTACAATTCCTACAATTTCTATCAGATATTTTTGTTCAAACCTTTAAATTAAACGTTACAATCTGCACTTGAATTCTGTTGTAGAGGTTTCATTTCAAATCCAATGTGGTGGCATGCAGAGCCCAACTCGCGAAAATTGTGTCACTGTCCAAATATTTCTGGACCTAACTGTAGATCTTGCATAATGGAAAAGTAATACTAGTATATGACATCACTTTATGATAGGAGTCTAACTTCAGGGACCCCCAGAGATCTTAAAAAAATGGACCACATCCATGATTGATCCATGATTGTCTCTTTCCTTGTCTGTCTGTGTCTTTCCCTGTCTGTCTCTGTCTGTCTGTCTCTTTCCCTGTCTGTCTCTGTCTCTCTGTATCTTTCCCTGTCTGTCTGTCACTCTGTCTCTTTTCCTGTCTGTTTCTTTGGCTGTGTCTTTTTCTTTGCCTGTGTCTGTCTCTTTCCCTGATTGTCTGCCTCTTTCCCTGTCTGTCTGTCTCTTTCCCTGTTTCTTTCCATGTCTCTGTCTGTCTGTGTCTGTCTTTTTCCCTAGCTGCATTGTGACATACCAACATTCTATTCAAGGACGTGGCTGCATATTCTTCTGAAGTTCTGGCTGCACTGTGGCTCCCAGCTTTATTGACTTTAATAGAGACAGGTTTCTTGGCAAATAACTGTAAAGTGCGGGGTTAAAATTTCCCCTCAAAACATAGTCTACGACACTCCCTGAGTCAAATTGGAGTGTATGTGCAAAATTTCATGATTGTACATGCGACGGTGCGGATTCCTTTAGCGGACATACACACACACATACATACAAACATACACTCAGCTTTATATGTTAGATCACAATTTTCACTATATACTGCAATAATTTGGTATTAAAGTATAAGTGATCAAACAATCAAAGGTTTAAGACTAAAAATTAAAATAAAAAATTATAGAACTAAAAATTTAAATCACCCACCCTTTCCTCCAATAAAAATAAAGAAGATAATAATAATTGATAAATAATAATAATTGATAAATTAAAAAAATAAACATATTTATTATCGCCACGTCCGTAAAAATCAGGTATACCAAAATAAAGAAGAAATTAACCACTACAGTAAGTAAATAGAAAACAAAAGAAAACACCAAAACTGCAGTTTTTGCCGTCATCACACCCCCCCACAAACTAAAAAATCAATAAAAAGCTATCAAAACATTGTATGCATAAATAAAACAATCAGTTTTCTAATACATTATATAGTAAAATGAATGGTGTCAAAACTATCACTCATCCCGCAAAAAAAAATTCACATACAGCTATGTCGTCAAAAAATTAAATAAGTTCTGGCTCTTTGAAGATGGAAGAAGAAGAAAACGTAAGAGCAAAAATGGAAAAAATACCCTTGTCCTAAACCCCTTCACCACCCGGCGATTTTCCATTTTTCTTTTCGCTTTTTTCTCCCCTTCTTCCAAGAGCCATAACTTATTTTTCTGTTGATCAAGCCATATGAGGGCTTGTTTTCTGCAGGATGAGCTGTACTTTTAAATGGCACCATTCATTCTGCCCCATATTGTATTGGAAAACGGGAACAAAATTTCAAGTGCGGTGAAATGGCAAAAAAACTGTGCATTTGCACGATTTTTTTTTTTTATTATTTATCATGTTACCTACATGGTAAAACTGACCTGGCATTATAATTCCCCAGGTCAGTACGATACCAAACATGTATAGTTTAAACCAGAAGTTTACATACACTATATAAAAGACACATATGACGTTTTTTCTCACTAACTGACATGAAATCAGAATAAACCTTTCCCATTTTAGGTCAATTAGGAACCAAAATGATTTAGATTTGCTAAATTCCAGAAAAATGAGAGAGAATGTTTTAAGGCATTTTTATTACTGTCTGCAGAGTCAAAAGTATACATACACTAAGCGTACTATGCCTTTAACCCCTTCACGACCATGGACGGATCTTTCCGTCATGGATCGTGTCCCGGTAATCCCCGCCCCCTGCCGCGGGCAGGCGGCGTGGATCGGCACACATATCAGCTGTTTTCAACAGCTGACATGTGTGCCTACATGTTCCGAGTGGAATCGCATTCCACCCGGAACATTAACCCCTTAGATCTCGCTGCCAAAGTCTGGCAGCGAGATCTATATGCGCGCGGCCATCTTTTTTTCTTACCTCCGCCCCCTCCGGACGTCACGTGAGTGATCACGTGACGTTCGGTGGTTGCCATCGTAGCACAGGGTCATGTGATGACGCCTGGTGCTAAGAAGTTTCACTTTCATTCTTCCTCGGCACGGAGCAGAGGAAGAAAGAAAGTGACTATTTCTGCTGTTTACAGCGGAATAGCTGTGATCAGCAGATAGCGATCAGCAATCGGATTGCTGATCGCTATAGCCCCCTAGGGGGACTAGTAAAATAAAATAAAAAAAGTAAAAAAAAAGTTTTAAAAAATTAAAAAAAAATAAAAAAACCTAAAAGTTCAAATCACCCCCCTTTCCCCCCATTGAAAATTAAAGGGTTAAAAAATAAATAAATATACACATATTTGGTATCGCCGCGTTCAGAAATGCCCGATCTATCAAAATATAAAATCAATTAATCGGATTGGTAAACGGCGTAGTGGCAATAAAATTCCAAACGCCAAAATTACGTTTTTTGGTCGCCGCAAGTTTTACGCAAAATGCATTAACAGGCGATCAAAACGTAGCATCTGCGCAAAAATGCTACCATTAGAAACATCAGCTCGAGACGCAAAAAATAAGCCGTCACTGAGCCACAGATCCCAAAAAATAAAAACGCTACGTGTTTCGGAAAATGGCGCAAAACGTGCGCCACTTTTATTGGACAAACTTGTGAATTTTTTTTAACCCCTTAGATACAAGTAAACCTATACATGTTTGGTGTCTACAAACTCGCACCGACCTCAGGTATCATACCCACACATCAGTTTTACCATATAGTGAACACCGTGAATAAAACATCCCAAAAACTATTGTGCCATCACACTTTTTTTGCAATTTTTCCACACTTGGAATTTTTTTGCTGCTTTCCAGTACACCATATGGTAAAACTTATGGTTTCATTTAAAAGTATAACTTGTCCCGCAAAAAACAAGCCCTCATATGGCAAGATTGACGGAAAAATAAAAAAGTTACGGCTCTCGGAAGAAGGGGAGCAAAAAACAAAAACGCAAAAACGGAAAGTGCCCCGGGGCTGAAGGGGTTAAACAATATGGGACAGCCCATATGATGATGTCATGTCTTTGGAAGCTACTGATAGCTTTCTTGATAACATCTGCGTTAATTAGAGACACCTGTGGATGTATTTTAATGCACACCTGAAACAAACTGCTTCTTTGTGTAGCAACAAGGGAAAGTCAAAAGAAACCAGCCAAGATATCAGGAAGAGAATTGTGGACTTGCACAAGTCTGGTTCATCCTTGGGTACAATATCCAGATACCTGAAGGTGCCTCATTCATCTGTACAAACAATTATACACTTACTTTATAAGTACAAACAAGATGGGAATGTCCAGTCATCATACCGCTCAGGAAAGAGACGGGTTCTGTGTGCCAGAGATGAACATGCTTTGGTCAGACATGTGCATATCACAAGACCTTGTGAAGATTCTGCTGGAAGTTGGTAAGATTGTGTCATTATCCACTGGGAAACGAGTACTGTATCAACATGGGCTAAAAGGCCACTCTGCCAGAAAGAAGCCATTACTCCAAAAGAAACATAAAAAAGCCAGTTTAATGTTTGAAAATGCACACAGGAACAGAGACCTCCATTTTTGGAGACATGTCCTGTGGTCTGATGAATCTAAAATTGAACTGTTTGGCAATAATGGCCATTGTTACGTTTGTAGGAAAAAGCAAGAACCTTTGAAGCCTAAAGCCTGCTTTACATGAGTCGATCTATTGTGCGATAGCACGAGCGATCGTACCCGCCCCCGTCGTTTGTGCGTCACGGGCAAATCGCTGCCAGTGGCGCACAAACTCGTTTAACCCCCGTCACACGCACTTACCTTCCAGACGACCTCGCTGTGGGCGATGAACGTCCACTTCCTGAAGTGGGAGGGATGTTCGGCATCACAGCGACGTCACACGGCAGCCAGCCAATAGAAGCGGAGGGGCGGAGATGAGCGGGATGTAAACATCCCACCCACCTCCTTCCTTCCATTAAGCCGGCGGGTGCCATGGGACGCAGGTACGCTGTGTTCATCGTTCCCGTGGTGTCACACGGAGCAACGTGTGATGCCACGGCAACGATGAACAACCTGCACCCCTGAAAATAAATGATATTATGAAAGTTAACGAAGAGTACACGACTCACGATTTGTGAGCGATACTGCGTCGCTCGGAGGTGTCACACGAGACGACGTCGTGCGCTATGCCGGATGTGTGTCACGAAAACCGTGACCCCGACGACATATCACACGATATATCGTCTTGTGTAAAGCCTGCTTAAGAATACCATCACAACTGTGAAACACTGGGGGTGGCAGCATCATGTTGTGGGTTGTTTTGCTGCAAGAGGGAGTGGTGCACTTCACAAAATGGATTGCATCATGAGGATAGAAGATTATGTGGCAATACTGAAGCAACATCTCAAGACATCAACCAGGCACTTAAAGCTTGGATATAAATGGGTCTTCCAAATGGACAATGACTCAAAGCATACTGACAAACTGGTTACCAAATGGCTTAAAGATAACAGTCAATGTTTTGGAGTGGCCATCACATAGTCCTGATCTCAAGCCTATTGAAAATGTAGGGCAAAGCTGAAAAGGCAGATGTGAACAAGGAGACCTACAAACATGGCTCAGATATAACAGTTCTGTCAGGAGGAATGGGCCCAAATTCCTACCAACTATTGTGAGAAGCTTGTGGCAGGATATCCAAAATGTTTCACCCAAGTCATACAGTGTAAGAGCAATGATACCAAATACTAATGAAATAGAGGTAAACTTTTGACTTTGCAGGAAGTAATAAAAATGCCTTAAAACATTCTCTCTTTCTTTTATTATTCTGGCAAATATAATTAATTTTGGGAAATCCTTATTGACCTAAAATGGGAAAGGTTTATTCTGATTTCATATATATCAGAAAACTGACCAGCAAATTCAATAAGTGTGAACGAACAGGTGCCAACTGAAAAAAAAACCATAACTACAAAAACATATCCAGTGGCACTCAATAATATAAGGATACTTTGGCATTGCTGTTATGATTCAGGGACCAAGGAGGATCAAAAAATGTGGAATCCCAAAAAGGTAACAGAGCGGCTGGAAACTTAACGGACTAATCCTGACACACAACTAGAAGTAGCCGTGGGGCGTGCCTAAAAATGACCTGGACACCTCAACAAAGCCGAAGAACTAAATAATCTCACAGATAGAGATATAACAAAGCTAATCTGCCTCGGAGCAGCCCCAAAGATAGATAGATAGCCCACCACATGCAAAGGCTACAGTGATATAGAAAAACACAATACAAAGCCAGAAAGAAACAGACATCAGCAAAGGTGAGGCCCAAACTATCTTTATAGGAAAGGATAGGAAAGAGCAACTGTCTGCAACTGTAAAAACCCTAATATATACAAGCACTTCTGATATGTAAAAATCCTGAGGTCACACAACCTCTCCCCCACTTTATCAGCACTCTGATGTTACTGGGATCCAAAAACACTAATACACGAGGGACTGAATTAATACCAAGCATGACAAACACAATACCTTGCAGAATCATGGAGCTAAGTATACAGACACTCCCAGCAGGGAATTATCCCATTCCACCAAGAACTCCACATAGACAAAATAGGAATCAAGCCTTAGTATAAAAAGCAGAAAAAAAAACAAGAAAGTGGAAAACAAACAGTAGAGGTACAAAGATCACTTATCTGAGAATAGTTCTGGTAGTGAGCAAAGCTGGTTACAGAATGTCCTTAACACACAGGAAACATTGACTACCGGCAAGTAACAAGAGAAAACTACTCAGTTAAATAGCCCAATCTGACCCTGATTGCCAGTCCTCCACAGGTGTGTGGCTTTCATTCCACACATCAACTGCACCGCAAGCACTGACCACAAGAGGGAGCCCCAAACTGGAAAACGTATTCACAACACATTGCATTACTGCTGTAAGAATACTAGCAAAAAAAGGGAATAAATATATAGCTAACGTGAATATTAGTTAAAGGACATTGGCATTGCATTACTGCTTTAGAAATATTTGTAAAGAGAGATTCTTTGCTTATGTAATGGCCAATCGATGTGAGCCCAATAACCTCGACAAGGTAATCTCATGTCGAGAACCTAACCTTAAATGATTCTATGTGCAATTAAAAATTTGCATTTCTGGGCAGATAGGTTCTGGCTAATTAAGATGGTGGACACACCCTGGCTACAGGGTGGAGGACATGGTCAGAAAAAATGAACTAGAAAAAAGGGAATAGATATATAGCTAATGTTAATAGATTATAGATTGTAAAAACAGAATGCATGGATTTACATTAAAACTATAATTAAATCTTTTAAAATTCAATTTTGTCACAAATTAATATTATAAGTCGCAAAACAGCAATGTGTCCCAGTAAATAATATAAATATAATATAATTTGTCACAAAACTGAACAAGGTCAGATCATGATATTCTCTATAGGGATGAATGCATTGATTCTCAAAGGATCAAAATTGAGTCAAATTTTCTGAAATCCAAGGTTCTTTGTGAATTTTGAATATTTTGTGATGTGAGTTACATTGTTAAAAATAAATTTTGGAGCCCCCTTCATTGCTCTAGTAGTCTAATATTAGCTCTCAAAATAGGGATGTTTGAAAATGTTTGCTGAAAATAAGCCATAAAAGGATAATTTTGGAATGCTTGATAAAATGCCTTGGTAACTGCCTAATCATTTTCAATTCGTAAACCAGTTGCAGACACCTTGAAAAGGGAAAACATTTCACTCGTTGTTAATAAACTATAACTTCTTTACATTCAAAACAGTACAACTGTTTTGTCTCCAGGAAAAATAGGATAATTTTTGGATGGCTTGGTAAAAAGCCGTTGTAATAGCCTAATCATTTTGTGATTAGCAAACCAGTGGCAAAAAAAAAATATTTTTTGATGGCTTATTATCACTTCTTCATTTAGCAAAGTGAAAAGCTTTTTATACTCCCCACAAAGGATGATTGTTGCACCCAACTGTGTGATAATGACACAGCTTCTTCCATTCTTACCTAAATTGTATAAACAGCCTAAAAATGATCCTTTTTGGGAATGCTTACATTGCTTACATTATCTTTAAACAATGGCAATTTAAGTATCAGCATACCCAAAAAGGATAATTTTTAGACTGTTTATGCAATTTAGGTAGCGTGAAAAATGTGATACTGCAGTGTGTTGTTAAATATGCTGTTAGTTATCTCTAGTTACCATCCATATATACCAATAAGCTTGAAAAGATTTCAATACAGCTTGGATATGTATTCTGTATGTAACCCCTTCTCATGTACAGCACCATGGAATTAATGGTGCTCTATAAATAAATAATAAATAATAATAATAATAATAATAATAATAAATACAGTACAAGGAGACCTAACAGTGATGCATACATCTTTTCAGGGAAATTAGACGATTTGCAGTATCGAGATTCAATGCTAATCAATTTTTTTTAGGAAACTTTGATGACCCCATGTTTTGCTAATATTTTTAGCACTAAGGTTCAGATGCGGCTTTAAAGAAGGCAATTAAGTAATTTTATTATAACGGTTAATATGAAATACAAACTTAAAGGAAAAGTATGATATTGCGTACACTTTTGTATATTGAACATACAAAGGTTAAGTACAGTTAAATACTTACATCACCAAGGAGTTTTGGACATCATCTGTCTGGAACTACAGTCAGAGAAGCATGACATAGACAGAGGACTCCTGGACATCACTGCCCGGACGTCTCACGGTGCAGCAAACACGAGCTTCTGTCTATGCTATATTTCATCTGATCTTAAATAGAGGTTTGTACAATAATTACAAACCTTAAAGTTAATGTGTTGTAGTCTTATTGATCCATGCCCTTTGATGGCCAGTCTTTGGGCATAGATGAACTAGAGATACACCACACATCAGACAATGGGGTAATAAACCCACAGACATTCAAATCTCCCAAGAATACACATCAGGTATTTGAGCTAGGTAAATGGATATATTGTCTGTCTGTGTATATAGCAAACACATAAAACATCAGATTGTTGAACTAAATAAATCAGAGTTTCTATTTCAATGGATAGAAAACACACAAAACCATCAGATATTTGATGTCAGTAAATCATAAGGTTTCTGTTACAATGCTATATTGTCTGTCTGTATATTCAAGACAAACACACAGAAATCCTTAAGTATATACAAGATTTTGTAACCACGTACACATTGTCTGTCTGATTAATCAATATGTTATAGTTTAACATAATGTATAGACTAAAAAAATAGCCATTTTTATATTTGCAATACATTCCACCCTTGGCTATTTTTGAGCCATAGATTATTTATACAAGGTACCATATCCTAAGGGCATGATTTTAGCAGATAATTGACATAAGGAAAGTGTACACTGTATACAACAACACAAAGCAATGCATGCACAAATTATAGCAAATATTACTCCTAATATATAACGAATATATCCAAAATCAGGTAACTAAGAAAGTACCCATTCCCACCATCTACCATTATCTTGTGTAATGTAATTAATGTAGTATATCTATCTCTATTTGTGGTATTTATAAATTTAGCTACCAAACAAGAGAATCGGCCTATTGCTTTAGCAGCATATGCCGCTACTGTGAGTGTTCCTACAATTATTATAGATAATCCTTGTATCTATGATTTCGTTACCAATTTTACATCTTGTGTATAGAGGTCACTATGTTGTTACATCTCATATTATTTCCTGCCCTCATACGTTTGCATTTTTCATCTGTATGAGAGCCACAAATAATAGCAATCTCTCTATCCCTGTCTGATTCTGTATTTTTAATTGTTGACATCTACCTATTTTGTTCCTATCACAAGTCATCTGATAAATCGGCTGGTGTAATACTTTGAGTCCTTAGGGCAATCATCTCTTCTGTTAGAGAATGTTCCCCAGTGCAGTTCATACAGGCACAATACAGATTGGAGATGAAGTTTTAGGTCACGTCTTCTTCTACTAGTAATCCTTCATTTATGTAAAGGGGTCAGTAGCACCTCCATACAAGTTTCTCATATATTGTTATCACGGGTAGTTTTTGTCATACAAAAATGGCTCGTATTCATCAGCTGAGCCAGGTAGACCCATAGATTCTGTTTGGTTTTTCATAAGGCCACATTTTCCACGGTTGGTCTCTGTGTTTTCGGTCTGAAGGTTGCTTGGCTTCTGACGGAAGTAGATCCATGCCCATGGTGGCGCCAATGATGCAACATTTCCAGATTTTGATCTAAAGGGACAAAAATACACATATTACTCATCTGTCAGTTGGGATGTATTCCCACTTTTCTTGTTTCATAACTGTCAGCACATTGTCTGCTCCTCGAGCAATGACTTCAGCAGGTTCTGGAATACCTTTGTCACTCAATTGTTTCACCCAAATTTTTGCACAATCATTGATAGGATGTGAAGATCCAAATCATTTATCTTCTCTGCAGAACTGAAGGAGCCCTCCCTCTGACTATCTACATTTTAGAAATAGACAGTACCATCAACTGAGCTATTCTATCTCACTTCTGTATTAGCATGTCACTGTCTCCACTATTTATTAGAATTACCTTAATTAATAATCCTGATCTATCCCTTCTCTTATTAACTGAAATCAGTTGAAGGCCAAATCTGACGTTTTGTTACGGGGGGACCGGCAGATTAGGACCAGGGGGTATATATCCTAATCGCCAGTCGGGGCCCACCGTGCTCCAGATGACAAAGGAGCTGCTGGCACCTGAGGGTTAGGCGGAGACTATAGAGCTGGCTGGCTCTGAAATAACCCAGGAACTCTGGGAACCGGTCACGTGTGTTGGGACACGTCAGACCGGACGACAACCTGATTAGCGTTTTGGTGCACCTAGCGCTACACCAACCACGTGTGCAGGAAACACGTCAGGCTGGGTGGTAACCCTGTAGTGTTGACCGGAAGACCTCCACGAAAGCGCCCTGTCGGCCACGTGTGTAGGACACGTCAGGCTGAGCGGTCCTCCGATTAGCGTTTCTGGCCACCTCTCGACTGGCCATGTGTGTGTAGGACACGTCAGGCCAGATGGGTACACCAGTAGCATTGACTGGGAAGCCGAGGAGGATAAGGAACACCCTGTTAACTCCACAGGGGTCCTGGGGTACGCTGTCCGTGCGCGTAGGGGACACAACCGGACAGGTGGCGCAGCAGGTGCGTTGTCCGTGTGCGTAGGGGGCACAATCGGACAGGTGGTGCAGCAGGTGCGTTGTCCGTGTGCGTAGGGAGCACAATCGGAAAGGAAGTACAGCAGCCGCAGCCCAGTTAACGCCACTGGGCTGCTATAGCAAGACTGGAACGGCAGGAGGGAAGCACGGCGCCTGACCCTGATGTGCCGAGCCACGAATCTTGGCGTGACAGGCACCGTTCGCCTAACCCTACCTACCGCTTCCCAACATAGGCTTATGCCGCAATGAGGCTCTAACATGGAGGTGTGCTCTGACTGAGCAAAAGTGAAGACTGCGCACCTCCATGTTGTCTCCAGCCCCTTTTATAACCTGGGTCCGCCTCAAACCCAGGGTGGAACCACCAAGGTCCAATAGCAGAGTGCCATGTCATCAGTGACGTCACATGCGACCTATCCGGAACCGCCACGTCATTGATGACCTCATGGCAGCCACGCCCCAAACACTTCACCAGTCATCGTCTGACGACCAATACTGAGGTGCCAGATCATAGGGGCGGGCCTCTGCGAGCCAGTCCGGAGTTGCCACGTCATCAGGACACCTGACACCCTCTGCCCTATCAGGACCTGCCACCTCACGGACATGCTCAGTGAGGTCCTTACCGGACCTAGCCTCTGATGCACTAAGTGCCTGAGAATGCTCAGTAGCCTGAGCCACAGGCTTAGAAAGCAGACTATCAGTTTGAGCATGCTCAGTAGCCTGAACTGAGGACTTAGTCTCAGACATAACACAAACAGGCTGAGCATGCTCACTATGCAAAACACCGGGCTTAAACTCTGGCTGGGGTAAATCGGCGCACGCATGCGCACTAGCCGCCTCTCCACACTTAGACGTGGTGGAAGGAACAGCCAACTGGACGACCCGAGGCACGGCCAAGAATGGCAGCCGGCGCCTGGGCGCAACAGGAACCGCAGCAGGCTGCTTGCGGCTATGGCGGTGCCGGTTCGTAACACCTTTGGACTATGAGACCATCATACTGAGATGGCATTTACAAGCCTATTGTGGTCCTGATTGAACATACACATAAAACAAACAACAACCATTAGGTAAATACAATACCCATTCATCACAATGGGATGATTACTTGTTTCATTGTTTTAGCCTGATTGCTCTAATAACATGTAAAACTCTGGTCTCCAGTCTAAAAAGAAAGCACAAACATGATTAGAATACAAGCTCAAATAATACACAAAACACAATTTTATCCACTCCATTATCCATATGCTAAAAGATTCACATCTAACTTGGCAGCCAAAAAAGCTCACTATTTACCCAACCATATTGGTATATTGTGCTGTATTAATTAGCAGCATGGGTATGCAAATATATGACCAACTAAACAATAGCAAAAATAATTGCCCTTCCAATAGACTGAACACAGGAATCCTCCTGGTTTCTAGTCTCTCTTTTGTGAACATTTGGATGGCTCTGTATTGCTTATGAGCAGGAATGGCTTTTGTAATACTTATCTCTTTACATATCTCTGTACATTCTGTATTGGTGGCAATCTCCTCTGTGGTCTCAATATTACCCTTATCTTTTTCAATCTCCTCTGTGGTCTCAATATTACCCTTATCTTTTTCCCCCCCATCCATCTTCCATTTCAGATGAAGACATCTTGGTGGAAGATGATGACAACCTCTTCTGTTGGGCTTTGATTTCCTGCACTAAACATCTGACTTCAGCATAAAGATCCTCCACCCCCGGTGCTGTCGGCTGTGCTGGTGACGATGAGAGAGTGGGCCCTCTTTCTCCCCGTATCCTGCTTCGCCTGCGCTGTGGAGATTCAGAATCTTTTGCTGCAACCTTTTTATTATGTGAAACCCCTGACTTTTTATTGAGTCCTCTCCTTTGATACAATTTTCTCTTTTGATACAATTTCCACATCTCGTCAGTACTAATCCCGTCTATTTTATCCCAGGGAACACCATCCTTTATCAGAACCATAAACATATCTCTCCTGGTAACATGGGATCTACGATTTGTACTACTTTTGACGGTGTTACACTGTTCTTCAAAATTAAGCTGACCTCTCTGTTTGGGACCCCATTCTCCCAGACCCCCTAACTGTCGGATCGCCTCCAATGTATTGGAGATTGGTTTCCCAGTCTGATTTATCATTAATGCCATCATGACATGTTTATAAGCTGGAGGGGCATTTCTAATGATACGATTTCTAATAGATACACTTACAACAACTTGCATGTAATTGTCATATGTACTTGCTGAAATAGCATTTTTCTTAGCCTCCTCCTTCAATCTCCGAGCACAATCTTTCAATGTAAACCATGGTTTTTCATTAGGCGGCCAGTCCACCTCAGATGGGTATTTATGCTGCAATGCCATAGCCACAACATCCATCATACTACACACCACATGTGGTCGCTGAACCATCAAGGAACAAAATGCCTCCTTCACTACAGGTTCATGGCTGAGTTGAACAAACTTTGGGCCACCCACAGCATCCAGCTGCACTCCATGAGCCCCCGTCTCCCATAATCTGACTATCCAAGTTATCAAAGGTTCATTTGACCTTTGTGAAAAACGATCATGAAGCTGACTGCAATCCTGTACCATATTCCTGTTCTGTTTACCTGTAGCTGTTTCTACAACTCGTCTCTGATATATAGGATGAACTCTTATTGGGTTAAGAGGAGGATCAATTTCCTTCTCCGCACTGAAATGTTCATCCTTCTGGTCTGGATCGGTGACGTTTTCAGAATCAGTTGAGTTCTGTACCTCACCATTCCCTTCATCTGAGTTCCCCTCTGTCCCTGCTTTGGCTATGGCCAAAGCTACTTCCGTTCTATTCTCCTTCCCTCTCTTCTTTCTGTATTTATACTGCTCTATACATACAGCAGACTTGTCTGCATCATGCTGATATCCATCACATTGGTCCACTGACAACTTATTCTGGCACTGTGCTGTAACCAATGCAGTCTGGGCCTTACACAACTGTCTCTCTAATTCCTGAACTTTTGTTAACATACATATCTTTTCCTCATGCTGTTTTCTATATGCAGACAACAGGATCCATCCTCGCCTACCAACAGCGCCCAATTCTTTACCTTTTTCCACTTTCACTTTCTGCAAGCATTCAACCACATCTACAGGTTCAGCATTTTTCAAACATTTGTCCCATGGTTCACTCAAACCAACACTATGCGACCACTTGGTTGCCAAAATATCATAGGGAGTCTGTTCCCAACCTGGAATCTCAATGCATTCACTCACAACCACTTTTTTCTTAAAAAGAGGCATATTTTACGCAATATCACACTAACAAAAATACTCAAAGCCTTCTGCGTATACCCTGTTCACAGAGCCAAATGTTTTGCTAATATTTTTAGCACTAAGGTTCAGATACGGCTTTAAAGAAGTCAATTAAGTAATTTTATTATAAAGGTTAATATGAAATACAAACTTAAAGGAAAAGTATGATATTGCGTACACTTTTGTATATTGAACATACAAAGGTTAAGTACAGTGAAATACTTACATCACCAAGGAGTTTTGGACATCATCTGTCTGGAACTACAGTCAGAGAAGCATGACATAGACAGAGGACTCCTGGACATCACTGCCCGGACGTCTCACGGTGCAGCAAACACGAGCTTCTGTCTATGCTATATTTCATCTGATCTTAAATAGAGGTTTGTACAATAATTACAAACCTTAAAGTTAATGTGTTGTAGTCTTATTGATCCATGCCCTTTGATGGCCAGTCTTTGGGCATAGATGAACTAGAGATACACCACACATCAGACAATGGGGTAATAAACCCACAGACATTCAAATCTCCCAAGAATACACATCAGGTATTTGAGCTAGGTAAATGGATATATTGTCTGTCTGTGTATATAGCAAACACATAAAACATCAGATTGTTGAACTAAATAAATCAGAGTTTCTATTTCAATGGATAGCAAACACACAAAACCATCAGATATTTGATGTCAGTAAATCATAAGGTTTCTGTTACAATGGTATATTGTCTGTCTGTATATTCAGGACAAACACACAGAAATCCTTAAGTATATACAAGATTTTGTAACCATGTACACTTTGTCTGTCTGATTAATCAATATGTTATAGTTTAACATAATGTATAGACTCAAAAAATAGCCATTTTTATATTTGCAATACACCCCAGCAAATTTAAAGGGAACCTGTCAGGTGCAATATGCACCCAGAACCACAAGCAGTTCTGGGTGTATATTGCTAATCCCTGCCTAACTGTCCCTGTAAACACTAGCATAGATAAAGAGATCTTTAGAAAAAGTATTTCTAAAGATCCCTTATGATATGCTAATGAGCACAGGGACTAGTCCTAAGGACATTAGTTCCCTTGGCCAGTTGGCTCCCTTAGCATGTAAGCATATAGCATGTTAGCATGCCCACAGGGGTTGCTAATATGCTAATGAATGCGCAGAGTCAGAGGATAGTCGCGCTCACCTCTCTGCTGCTATCGCGTCTGACTCCTGGATTTTGGCTCAGTGTGCATGATCCCAGACTTTCAGTTATGCACAGTATGAAAACGGGTGTACAGATCTTGGCTTCAAACTCATGAAGTGTGCATGACCAAAAGTCCGGGATCATGCGCACTGAGCCGAAGTCCAGCATCGGACACAATGGCAGCAGAGCGGTGAGATCGACCATCCTCTGATGCTGTGCATTCATTAGAATGTTAATACACCCACAGAGGCGTGCTTACATGCTAATGAGGCCAATTAGCCAAGGGAACTAACACCCCTGCGACTAGTCTCTGGCCTCATCAGCATATCATATGGGATCTTTAGAAATCGCACCCAGGGATATGGGGAACTCGGTTCCGGGCAGTGTCTCTCTTGGGAATGTCATGGTGGTGGCCGTTACCCGGTTCCATGCCCTGGGCCCTTTTTGTAATGGGGATATTTACAGGGGAGAATAAGATAATGTTCACATGTGACGCCACTTGCGGTGTTGCGGCTAAGTGTAGGGAGCCACTGCTGCAGAATGTCTCTACTGGGCTTGGTGGTATTGGCAGCTAGAATGGTAGACCCGCCACAAGTAGGGTTTTGCCCCAGAGGGTGTATGGTGCAGTTGGCGTCGGAAGAAGGGAGTCCACACAAGTATTCAGTGCAACTGGTTTACTCACTGCTGAAGATATTAACTGGTTGCCTGAGGCCGGCTGGTTTCGCCTTTGTCCCAGTGCCAGTTTTGTTCTCTGGTACCTTCTTCCCCTGCACTTGTCTCTGGTAAGTGAGTCCCCGTGGTATAGAACAACTGGGGGTCCCCGTTCTGTGGTTTATCCACTTCTGTCCGCCTGACGGTAGCGTGAACCCTGTGGGGTTGGAGTCTCTGGTCCTGGCCCCGGTTCTCCCTTTGCTACTGAGTCTTCGGATTCTTTAGGAATAGTAAGGTCTTTGATGGTCCCCTTGCTGTGCAGGTGTTAACAGGTCGGCTTAGAGCTCTTTCCTGTTCTAGGGTCATGTACCCCATCGGTGCGCAGTTCCAGGAGTACTCCACCGTACTCCACCGGCAACCACTTCTCCTGGGTACCAGATCACCGTTGACCCAAGTCAGGGTGTCACTTTGCTTCCACCTTCACTCTCCTGCTGTCAACTCTCAAATGACTACTCTCCACAGTCCGCCCCTCCCACCTGGTCAACTAGTGGACTGGAGTGGCTCCACCTCTAGGCGGCCATCCATTGGTCCCACCCTAGCTGGGTACCATGGTATGGGGGATTGTTATGGAAAACTAGGATTACCTGAGTTTTTGTTGTTACTGGCACTGGGGTTCTGGGTCCCTAAGGGGGTAGGCCATGCATCCTGGTAGGGATGCAGAACCTTGTAGCACCCTGATGGTTTCAGGGGCGCTACATATCCAGAACTGCTCGTGTTTCTGGCTGCATATTGGACAATGACAGGTTCACTTTAAATTCCAAAGGTTACACCATCTCTATTCCTGGGTCCTTAAGGTTGTTGAGTAATTGTGCAGGGAAACAGTGAAAAGAACCACAGTGCGGTTTAACGCATGACTGCCGTGTGTGAATGCATCCTAATAAAACTCCAGTCTTCCACTATTCCTACCAAAAGTTTTATCAGAAAATATATTACAAAAGTTAAACCTGTTTCACGCAATTTGTTATCTTAAGTCAGACCAGCAAAGAATAGATGATTGATGTAATACCATGGGTTTTTCCAAACTAAAACAAAGCAACAAAAATGCATTGATCGCTCAGTCTATTTATTATTTTCTTTCACATGGTCTCTGAATGGAATGCATTAAAAAGTTAACGGGCTAGTGAATGTCAATAGCGTTCTCAGATTCAAATTTTATTTAAACATATCTTTTCAACCCAAACTCTTATTGCACAAAAAATGTAGTTTAACCAGTGATAAAGATACTTATCTTTACAGGAAAACATAGTATGGATTCTATAAATTCACAAGACCATGGCATATAAAAATACAATAGGAACTAAAAGAGTAAGTGAAACGTTCTAGGCAAGAGACGCAGAGTTATAGTTTTAAACACTCCAAGCAGGGGCATAACTACCGCGGTCGCAGCGGTCGCGATTGCGACCGGGCCCGGGAGGTTAGGGGCCCGCGGCTGCCCGGCACAACAGCAGCCAGCTCCTTTCTGTGAGAGGAGCTGCGCTGTTCTGCCGCAGACCACGCGGCGCAGCGGCCGCTATATGACCCGTTCGCCACCGCTGACACCGGGCCCACCTGCCTGGTGTCAGCGGTGGCATCACCGCGCTCCCGTCAGTCACCGCGCTCCCGTCACTCACCGCGCTCCCGTCACCACGCTCACGTCATTTACCGTGTTCCCGTCACCGCGCTCCCGTCACTTACCGCGCCCCCGTCACTGCGCCCCTGTCACCACGCTTCCGTCATTTACCGCGCTCCCGTCACCACGCTCCCGTCACTTACTGTGCTCCCGTCACCGCGCCCCCGTGACCATGCTCCCATCACCGCGCTCCCGTCACTCACCGCGCTCTCGTCACCGCGCACTGCTTTGATATTGCATAGAGTGGCCGGCGCCGTTCTATGCATCATCGGTCTTCCCCCATGCCTGCGCGGTGACGTCACTCCTGTGCGAAGGCTGTGTGTGGTGAGAGCACAAAGCGCAGGAGGATGCCGACCGGAGCCACGGGGGAACGAGGACAGAAATGAGGATGGGCAGCGGTGACACAAGTAGAGGCGAGGACAGAACTGCGGTGGAAGGAGAAGAGAGGGGAGTACTTGTTTTTTATTTATTTTTTTTTATAAATCAGTGAGTACACGGGGTCCTGGCTGCAAGACACATGGAGTCTTTGGAGGGGGCCTGGCTGCAGGACACATGGAGTCCTTGGGGGGGCCTGGCTAAAGGCACATGGAGTCCTTGGGGGGGGCCTGGCTGCAGGACACATGGAGTCCTTGGGGGGGGCTGGCTGCAGGACACATGGAGGCCCTGGGGGGGGCTGGCTGCAGGACACATGGAGTCCTTGGGGGGGCCCTGGCTGCAGAACACATGGAGGCCCTGGGGGGGCTGGCTGCAGGACACATGGAGTCCTATGGGGGAGCCTGCAGCCCAAGGACTCCATGTGTCCTGCAGCCAGCTCCCCCCCCAGGGCCTCCATGTGTCCTGCAGCCAGCCCCCCCCCCCAGGGCCTCCATGTGTCCTGCAGCCAGGGCCCGCCCAAGGACTCCATGTGTCCTGCAGCCAGGCCCCATGGAGGCGCCCTGGGGGGGGCTGGCTGCAGGACCCATGGAGTCCTTGAGGGGAGGCTGGCTGCATGATTAATGGAGGCCTGGGAAGGGGCTGGCTGCAGGACACATGGAGGCCCTGGGGGGGGGGGGGGTTGGCTGCATGACACATAGAGACACTGGGGGGCTTGCTGCATGATACATGGAGGCCCTGGGGGGGCTGGCTGCATGAAACATGGAGGTCTATGGGGTTGCATGATACATGGAGGTTTATGGGGCTGCATTATACATGGAGGTCTATGGGGCTGCATAATAAACATGAAGGGCACCTTATACATGGACTATATGGGTGCATTATACATGGAGGAGTATGGGGCTGCATAATACAATATGAAGGTTTATGGGGCTGCATTGTAATACATATAGGACTATGGGGGCTACATTATAATATATGGAGGACTATGGAGGCTACTTTATACATGGAGGACTATGGGGGTGCATTATAAAACATGGAGGACTGTGGTGCAGTATAATATATGGAGAACTATGGGTGAATTATAATACATGGAGAACTATGGAGGTGCATTCTAATATATGAAGGGTTACGTGGGACCCTTTATACTATATGGAAGGCTATGTGGGGGCCATTATAGTATTTGGAGAACTATATACAGTACGAGGGAGGACAAAGATACAAGCATGGGATGGGAATGTTTTGTGCTGAGTGAAAAAGGCTCCCTCGGCACCCGGCTTTCCCATGCTCTGCTGTACATCTCTCAGCACCCAGCTTTCCCATGCTCTGATATGGGAAAGCTGGGTGCTGAGGGAAAGATGTATAGCAGAGCATGGGAAAGCTGGGTGCCGATGACAAGATGGATATCAGGGATTTCAGATCGTGGGAAACCTGGGTGCTCAGGGTAAGAGCCAAGTGTCAGCATCATTATCCTGTACCCCGAGTGTCAGTGTCATTATCCCGTACCCTAAGTGTCGGTGTACGTGGAGGGGGGCCCTGGTCCAAATTTTGCACCAGGGCCCATCAAACTCTAGTTACGCCACTGACTCCAAGTATTGGTATAATATATTCTGTTAGATCTTCTATGAATGAGAATGCTAAAAAGGATCAAGTCTGTTCCCCAAAATCTACTTGTGAAGAAAAAGTTTTCCATGGGAAGTGAGTGCACACATCCATGATGCTTCATCCAGCAACAGTTCTTATTTTCTTACTTGCCATTTCTTTACTGTATTAGGGCTTGTGCACACTATCGCATTACAACACCCATCAGTGTATCTTTCTATGTAGGGATTTTTTTTCTAGAAGTCTGAAAGCTTCTAGGGTAACATATGTCTATGATACCATGGCCCTATACTGCTGAACCATGTGGATTAAGTCTTATACAATAGACCAGGTTTTGGCTTTGAGATCATGGTAGAGCAGACTGAAAAGTGACAACTCAAAATTATAGCACATTATATATGGAATACATTTTTTCATAATTATATAGATTGAAAAAAGACATCCCGTATTTTTTTGATTACACAGCACAACAATGATTTTGCTACTGAGGGTAAAACATGTGTTCTTTACTAATTTGAACATGCTGATTCCAAATATGAACTCAGAATTTGCACAGCACGTCCAGATTTTGAGTTATACTTAGAAAAGGCCATACGCCTATTCAGGCATTGTTGAAGGCATTGCACATGCGGTTGGAATGAAAGAGACCTATGCTTCTATGCAGATCATTCTGAAATTGATTAAATATTCAGAACATCAATGGAACATTTGTGCTGACCTCAAAGTTGTTGCACTAGTCCTTGGTTTGCAGTTAGGTTACACTAAGCATATGTGCTTTCTGTGCCTATGGAACAGTCGAGATGACAACAACCATTATAAAATTAAACGGTGGCCCAATAGAGATGAACATAAGATTGGTAAGCACAATGTTCAACACAAATCACTTGTCGATCCACTTAAAGTTTATCTTCCACCTCTTCACATTAAACTAGGACTAATGAAAAAGTTTGTAGTAGCAATGGATCGTCAAGGGAATGGATTTAAGTATCTGAAGGAAAAGTTTAGTGCATTGAAAACTGAGGCCAAACTCAAAGCAGGAATCTTTATTGGTCCTGAAATCCACCAACTAATCCATGATGAAATCTTCAAGAAAGAACTCACCCCACTTGAACTAACTGCATGGGATGCATTTATAGTAGTTCAAAACTTCCTTGGAAACGAAAGAGCAGAAAACTATGCTGAACTAATAGACAATATGCTTCAAGCATACAAAATGCATGGTGCCCGAATGTCATTGAAAATGCATTTCCTACATTCACATCTTGACTTCTTTCCTCCAAATATGGGTAATGTCAGTGACGAACATGGTGAGAGATTCCACCAGGACATTTCTACTATGGAAAAAAGATACCCAGGTCGCTTTAACCCCAACATGATGGGCGATTACTGCTGGTTTTTGCAACGGGCCACTAGGACCACTCACAAGCGCAAAAGCAAGTGCCTGAAGCACTTTTAAAAGTACTCTGCTGAGTTCAAGGCGATTTCTTAAGCTACTATAAGTGATTTTTAAGTTTTTTGGTTTATTTACCTATACTTCTTTTTCAATAAAAATGATAATACATGTTGTGAAACTGTGGGACATAACGATTCTGTATCTTTATTAATTGCTTATTTTAATTTTCACAAAAATTGGAATAACTTAATATCCTGACGTTCTACAAAAAAACTAACTTCAGATTTGGATTCAGCGCATTCGATTTAGTATAGCGCACATGGTTTTTGCCAAGTAGCAGACAAAAAGTGTTTATTTGTTGTGCTGTATTATAAGACGCACTTTTCCTCTCAAAAATGTGGGAGGAAAATGAGGGGTGAGTCTTATATACTGAATGAAGCTTACCAGTAGTGATAGAGAGGGGACACAGGAGGTAGGGGAGATGCTGCGGGTGCTGTTCTGCGGGCTTGCTGCAGGCTGTGCTGCGGGCTTTGTGCTGCATGCTGTGCTGGAGCTGCGGGCGGCCAGGAAGGGGCCGCTGTCGGTGGTGCGGACTTCAAGTAATGGCAACCAGAGTCGGTGCAAGCACAAATGGAGCTCTCGGCTCAAGACCTCATCTGCACATGCCGCCTCTGGCCCACTGATTCCCTGCAGTGGACTTAACGAACATGGCACCCGGAGGTGGCGCATGCGTCGATGAGATCTTGGCTTGCCATTGAGCCGAGAGCTTCATCTTTGCACCCGCCGCCTCCTGGCACCATTTCTTTGAAGCCCGTACCGCTGACAGCTTCTGGATGCTTCTCCTGCATCACAGCACCTGCAGGGAGTATCTGGGACACCTGCTGCACCGCCTGGAGCAATGCCCTAGTCCACCACCACCCCTGCCTCCTGTGACCGAGATCCATTACCGCTGCCGTCCTCCTCTGATAAGACAGAACCGGATTATAATTTGGACCCCATAATTTTTTTCCTTTTTTTCTCTCTAAATTTGGGGATTGTCTTATAATCCGGTGCATCTTATAAAACGAAAACTACGGTATTTATTAAATTCAACCTTTCTCCACTGGTTACACATTTTCTTTCGCTATAACCCACATTTCTATTTGTTGTGAGAAAAGCATCCATGTTGTGAATGTTAGTTATGTTTTGGCTGCTGGGAGGCTCCCTCTGGTGGCCAGGAATGGTTTGGACTTGGACCAGGTGTGTTGTGCAGTGGGTGTTTCCTTTGCTAACTCTCTGCTTATTTAAATCCTGGTCTGATTGCAGGCTGTTGCTGGATGTCAGTTGTTCTTTGTATCTCCAGCCTGCTTAATCCTGCTCTACACCACATCTTCCCCAGATAAGTGCTTGCTCTTTATTTATTGTCTGGTTCTTTTGTTTATCTGGGTTTGTCATTTGCTGTGGTTGGTTTCAGTTTATTTGCTTGCAGGGATTTTCCCCCTTAGTGGATTATTGAGGAACTCCCTGCAGTTCTGTGTGGAGTATAGCTCCTTTGGGTCCATGTGTTTGTGGCTTGTTGACTTTGTTATGATTCTTGTTTTCTGTTCATTGGTATGACAAGGGCACCTGGTATAGGACGGAGTTCAGATCGTGCGATCTGAGGGCCTTTTTGTACTATCAGGAAGTTGGTATTTTGCAGGGTTTTTCTCTGGCCACCATCAGTCCCTTTCCTGTCCTTTCCTATTTTAGTCAGCGGGGGCCTCACCTTTTGCTAATCCTGTCATCTGTGTATTGTGTTTTTCCTATATCACTGCAGTCTTTGAATGTGGGGGGCTAGCTATTCTTTTCTATTTTCTGAGGCAGAGAGTTATTCATCTTTCCTACCTTTAGGATAGTTAGTTCTCCGGCTGGGTTCGCGGTGCACAGGATGTTAGTTCACCCCTCGGCTACTTCTAGTTGTGATGGTTAGTAAGGGGATGGCGGCCAGATTAGTTGCCAATGCTCGTCACCTTTTGAAATGATTTGTGGTGGTCTTCCATGGTTTCGGATCATAACACATCCAGTCCTTTTATTTAATGCTGTTGCATAGCATCTGCCATTGCTACGTCTTGCAGTTGGGCATTCCACAGTCTGACTGCTCTGCTCCAACTGTACAGAACCCTTTCCTATTTAGCTGCCGGAATTGTCTTTCCTACACACAATGAATACCCACCTGATCCTCATGTAAGGTCCTTGAAAGGAATAAGTCATGTGCTAGTCCTTTGTATTGATCACATATGTATTTATACATGAGATCTTATCTGAGATGTCTATTTTTATAAACGAAGTGTCATGCCTCGGGACTTAATTGGGTTGTCTGCCGCTCCGTGGTCTCTTTCCTTCTTTGTTGAGCCACAGTCTGGTCAATCCCTTTGTCGTTTGTTTTCACTTTCTTATTGTCTCTGTCCTATCACATCTTGGGTGGGACTATTTATACTCTCCATAGTCCAGTCTTCTTTGCTGGCTTTATTATTCCATGGGGATTTCTGTTGTGGAGTTCCAGTCCCACTTCTAGGAATTTTGCATGATCAACTGAGAACAGTGTTGCATTTGCTCTTTGCTTTCTCATGTCTTACCTACACCTTTCCTTTTATAGCTGTTGGGTTTGTAGGAGGTAACCCTTGCTTGCATTTAATATTTCTCCTTTTCACTTACACATGTGATTCATGTATCCTCATTTTGGGTACCTGTCTAACTCTGCACAATTGTCATTTTTTGTTTTTTAGTGTGTAGTAATCTCCCTGTTGGTTCCTCAGGAGAAACGTGAACTAACCCGACAGCCTTTCAAGTAGACAGGTCCAGCTTGTGGGTTTCTGGGTGCTGTGCAGCTAGGGATACTAGTTTGTACAGAAATCAGTAGGGTTCAGGTGCATCAGCAGTGAGATAAGCTTTTCTTTCCTTTTACATGTGAAGGATTACACACATTCGTAACATTTTAGCTAGCCCACCCCATAGTGTGTGTTGAGGTGTGATCAGGGACCCAGTGAACGTTTTGGTCACATAACTTTGTTCTTGGAGGTTGTGAACATTAAGAGTCCTAATGGCACAGTGGAACCCAAGGTAAAGTTACCAGACTACTTAGACAGGGATAGAATTTCTCAATTTTTTTGCCTCTTGAAAGTTGTACTTTCGCCTTCTTCGTCTCTTATGTGGTGAGTTATCAAGCAGGTATTATTTTGTCCTTACGCTATGGGGAACCACAGACCTGGACATTTATGCTGCCTAAGGGTTCTCCTGCATTTTCCTCTGTAGAGGCATTTTTTTTCCGGCTCATTTCTCATTTATGATGACCCTCACATAACTGCAGTAGCTGGATGCAAGATTTGCAAGCTGGTTTAGGGGGCCTGTAGAGTTGAGGCTTACTGCTCACGATTTAAATGTTGGGCAGTAGAGACCTACTGGAAGAACTTTGCTCTTCAATGTCAGTTCGGTCAGGGACTTTCGAGTCAGATTAGGGACATGATGGCGTACTGTCCCTGCCCGTAGTCCATGGAGGAAGCTATGACACTGGTTGTTTATTTAGATAGACATCTGAAAAATAGGTCAGAACTTCAAGGATTTGTTTTAAATAAATGAACAAGGGAGTGTGGGGTTGTCTTTATTCAAATAAATGTGTTTTGTTTCTTTGTTTTAATTGCACAATTGCTGGGTTAGTAATGGGGGTGTCTGATAGATGCCTCTCCATTGCTAACACCTAAGCTCAATGCCAGATGTCAATTGTCAGCTGACAACCCCAAAAATACTACCCGGATTTCCATGTCTAATGTCATCTAATGGATATGCTAGTTCTGGGGCTGCTGTTTTTTTAAATTTAAAAAAATAGTTTAAAAACGACATGGAATCCCCTGTATTTTTAATAACCAGCAAAGGTAAAGCAGATGGTAATGATGAGCGAGTATCAAAATACTCGGATTTGTGATACTTGTAACGAGTACTGTCTAATACTCGCATATTCATTCTGAATAGCGTGTGTAATGCAAGTCAATGGGGAATATTCGCAATGTAATGAGTAACTTGCATTCCGCACTATTCGTGCGAGTAGCAAATAGTGCGGAATTCGGGTTACACGATACATTGCGAGTATTCCCCATTGTCTAGCATTACACACGCTATTCGGAATGAATATTAGATAGTACTCGTTACGACTATCGTGAATCCGAGTATTTCAATACTTGCTCATCATTAGCAGACAGCTTTGGACTTCAGCCCACAGCTGTCTCCCTTACCTGTGTTGGTTATCAAAAATAGGGGGTACACCACTTCATTTTTTAAAAAAGAATTTGTTCAAAGCAGTGAATAGGCATCTTCCCCATGTCCAAAAGCTAGTTGGTGGTTGAAAGGCTGCAGCGTAGCAAAACTTTATTCAGCATCTGAGCTCTGAAACACAGACTATGAAACGTTTGTGTTTGAGTTTGAGTCCCAGGTGTCCAGTACGAACCCCGTATTTTACAGTTCAGGTTCACTTATCCTTAATAATAATACATTTGAATTATGGAATTTTGCCTTTTTATACACCATGAAATCTTGTTGGCTTTTGCAGCTGCTGCCTGACATTGAGAACTGCGGTTTATCTTACTTGTAACCAGAATGCCTAAGTCCTTCTCCTGTTCTGTAGTCCTGACTATATTTACAGTTGATGTATATGCAGCAAGATGATTACAACAGTTTACCCCTCAATAACTACCTACATTTTTCATTTTTGCCTCTTTTTAACAGTGATCACTAGTGATGAGTGAGCACTACCATGCTCAGGTACTCGTGAAGAGCAGTTGGTTGCTCGGATGGGCGTGACTCGAGTATTCAAGTATAATCGAAGTCAATGGAGAACTCAAGCATTTTTCCAGAAGAATTCCCAGAAAAATGCGTAGGTTCCCCACTGGCTTCTATTAAACTAGGATACTTGAGTCGCAGCCATTTGGGCATCGAACTGTTCGTTACGAGAACTGAGCACCCGAGCATGGTAGTGATCGTCCATCACTAGTGATAACATTTTACTTTTTTTTATTGAGGTCAGGCTAATACTTGTTTGCCAGACTGCTATCTTCTCATTACACCTGACTTAGGGGTGCTTCACACATAGCGAGATCGCTACCGAAATCGCTGCTACGTCACGGTTTTGGTGACGCAACAGTGACCTCATTAGCAATCTCGCTGTGTGTGACACTGAGCAGCGATCTGGCCCCTGCTGTGAGATCGCTGCTCGTTACACACAGTGCTGGTTCGTTTTCTTCAAAGGCGCTCTCCCGCTGTGACGCACACATCACTGTGTGTGACAGCGAGAGAGCGACGAAATGAAGCGAGCAGGGAGCAGGAGCCGGCGTCTGGCAGCTGTGGTAAGCTGTAACCAAGATAAACATCGGGTAACCAAGGGAAGCCATTACCTTGGTTACCCGATATTTACCTTCATTACCAGCGTCCGCCGCTCTCAGCTGTCAGTGCCGGCTCCCTGCTCTGTGCACATGTAGCTGCAGTACACATCGGGTTAATTAACCCGATGTGTACTGTAGCTAGGAGAGCAAGGAGACAGTGCTAAGCAGTGTGCGCGGCTCCCTGCTCTCTGCACATGTAGCGACGTTATGATCGCTGCTGCGTCGCTGTGTTTGACAGCTAAGCAGCGATCATAACAGCGACTTACAAGGTCGCTGTTACGTCACAGAAAATGGTGACGTAACAGCGACGTCGTTGTCGCTGTCGCTATGTGTGAACCCAGCCTTACACACGCATGCTTATATGGGTTTGATCTGGGTAGATAGGAATAAGCCACTGCCAGACATTTTGGACATGGGCATATCTTCAGTAGGAACAATCAGACATGCTAAACTCCAATACACCACGATCCCTCTTCCTTCGAGGTAAAGCTTTGTGTTCTCGATAGATTAATGTCCAATTCTCCTGAAATCCTTAGGCTCAGACATTTACCTTACAGTATAACTCCATAGTCTAGGATGAAAATGAGCTTTTACTCTGATTCCCACTGCACCACTCTTTATGGATGATTTGTAGGCAATGACTGGGCTCAGTGGCCTTACCGCTGTAATTTATTTCAGTAAAATAATGTCCCCAGCTGCATATTATTATAAAAAACAAAACAGTGCTCACCATCCCCAGGTCCAGCACAAAGCCCACACTGATGCTCTTGGTGTCTGGCATTGGCTGTGGCACAGGCGTGACCTTGCGCTCAGAGGTTCTACCACTGTATGTAGAGGGAATGCCCCCTTCAAAGCCACTCAGCACACCGTTTGGCTGCCACGCTATTGACATGACATCAGAGGCAAAGCCCATACCAAACACTGGGAGGAGTGGCAGAGAACTGCCAGAGGTCAAAGAGGGGAGTCATATCATGTTGCTGATATTTAAAAAGCTAGAACCCCTTCAATAACAAAAATAGGGCAATACTGAGCGGTCTGAACAGTGTGGCCATTGCACATGTGCAAAACAACTCCATACATTATCTATGGGACTGATTGAGTGGTAGTTCACAGGCTTTACTGCCTCATTTTCAACATTGCTGGGATTCATATCACTAGGGCCCCCCAAACAGTAGGTTATCACATATCCCAAGTCACTAAATTGGTAAAAAAAAAACTAATTACGGCAAATTTTCAAAACTGAAAAGATAACATGTTTAAATTAAACATATATAGCAAATACAAATTTCACTTGGTTTTAAGTCAAATATATGAAATGTACACGTTTAAGGAATACCAGGATTGTGAAATAAGAGAAAGAATCATCAGTCACGAGTGAAGGAAATCCTGAAAACATGACCTGTTGGGGGACGTGATGACTGGAGCTTGGGAACTAATGATTTAAAGGTATGCTTAGGGCGGCTTTGCACGTTGCGACATTGCACGTGCGATGTCGATGGGGTCAAATCGAAAGTGACGCACATCCGGCGTCGCAGTCGATATCGCAACGTGTAAAACCTTTTTGATACGATGAACGAGCGCAAAAGCGTCGTTATCGTATCATCGCTGCAGCCTCCGACATTTCCATAATGCCGATGGTGCGACAGGTACGATGTTGTTCCTCGTTCCTGCGGCACCACACATCGCTGTGTGTGAAGCCGCAGGAGCGAGGAACATCTCCTTACCTGCCGCCGGCTGCAATGAGAAGGACGGAGGTGGGCGGGATGTTTACATCCTGCTCATCTCCGCCCCTCCGCTTCAATTGGCCGCCTGCCGTGTGACGTCGCTGTGACGCCGCACGACCCGCCCCCCTAAGGAAGGAGGCGGGTCGCTGGCCAGAGGGACGTCGCACGGCAGGTAAGGGCGTGTGAAGCTGCCGTAGTGATAATAATCGCTACGGCAGCTTTCACTAGATATCGCACGTGCGACGGGGGCGGGACTATCGCTGCAGCATCGGTAACACATTGTTACCGATGTCGCAATGTGCAAAGCCCGCCTTAGGGTCATGGTTGTGCTGAAAGGTGAAATTCTTCTTCAGTAGTAAGGGAGCAGTACCATGCTTAGGTGCTCA
Source organism: Anomaloglossus baeobatrachus (assembly GCF_048569485.1). Classification (NCBI taxonomy): domain Eukaryota; kingdom Metazoa; phylum Chordata; class Amphibia; order Anura; family Aromobatidae; genus Anomaloglossus; species Anomaloglossus baeobatrachus. Next base: position 59,277,798 of record NC_134362.1, read on the forward strand.
ATACTCACGACAAGCAGTTGGTTGCTCAGGTGGGTGAGACTCAAGTACCTGCGTATAATGGAACTCAATAGGGGACTTTCTGAAAGATTTCCCTGAAAAATGCCAGCGTCCCGCATAGACTGTTGTGCCCATCCGAGCATGCAACTGCGCACTATAAAGTACCAGACACCCAAACATGGTAGTGCTCGCTCATCATTACTCTTCAGCGTTTAAGCAGAGTCCTAAAGATTTTGTTTCAAAATTGACAGACATTTGGAACTGTGTGAGCCCTCGTGGGCAGGGTCCTCTCCTCCTATACCAGTCTGTTTTTGTATTGTTCATGATTGTTGTACTTGTTTTTTATGTATACCCTTTTAACTTGTAAAGCGCCATGGAATAAATGGCACTATAGTAATAAATATTAATAATAATAATAACTGTTCATAATTACCTCCACCTTGATAGAACTCCAGTTCCAGCTGCCCAAAAACTGATCAAAAGCATAATGCTGCCTCCACCATGCCTAAAGGCCACTTTACACGCGTCGATTTATTGTGCGATTGCACCCGCCCCCATCGTTTGTGCGTCACGGGCAATTTGTTACCCGTGTCGCACAAAGTCGGTAACCCCTGTCACACTTTCTTATCTTCCAAACGACCTCGCTGTGGGCGTCGAATATCCTCTTCCTGAAGGGGGAGGGATGTTCAGTGTCACAGCGACGTCACACAGCGGTCGCCCAATAGAAGCGGAGGGGCGGAGATGAGCGGGACATAACATCCCGCCCACCTCCTTCCTCATTGCCGGCGGGACGCAAGTAAGCTGTGTTCGTCGTTCCCGGGGTGTCACACGGAGCGATGTGTGCTGCCCCGGTAGTGATGAACAACCTGCATCCAGGAATTTGACCGATATTTCGAAAATGAATGACTTGTCAACGAGCAACGATAAGGTGAGTATTTTTGCTCGTTCACAGTCACTCGTAGCTGTCACACGCTACGATATGTCAAACGATGCCAGATGTGCGTCACTAACGACGTGACCCCGACGACATATCACTCGATATATCATAGCGTGTAATGCCGCCTTTACAGTGGGTATCCAATCAATGTTGCGTTATGTTGTCTTTGCACCAAACATACTTTTTGGCCAGATGTCAGTCTATGTGTTTCAAACAGGTTAACTGTTCTTAATCATGACATGTCCTTGGTCATGATTAAGAACAATTAACCTGTTTGAAATGCTTAGACGGACATCTAGTCTACTTTAATTGTTATCATGGTTTTTTACGGGTTTAATTAATTTTAAATAAAGCCATGTTTTAACTTTATGAAGCGGATGCTGGATCTACTATTTTTTCATTGGTTCAAGTTTCCACCTGGTTACCGGTCCAGGATTGCGGGCACTGCGCACACATTCAAGAGTCTGGTGAGCTGTTTGAACTTCTATGTTTATATACTTTTTGGCCATAATTCCATAAACTATGTGAGAAAAATGGCACACCTCATGGTAATCAAAACTGCATTCAGGAATTTTGTTAACCCTTTAGGTGCTTCATAATAGCAAAGTGACAGTAGATAAATGTGTATTTCACTGAAATGTTGCTTTGGCTCCAGATTTTTTCTTATAAAAAAAAGCAAAAAAAAAAAAGCACAACAACTTGAGTGGTCTTTCCTCCTGAGTTACATCACTACCCCATATGTGGTGGGAATCTAATGTTTGGGCGCACAGCACTATTTTGACTTTGAGAGCAAGTTTGGGCAGAATAAACTGCACATGTTAAGTATCATTTGAAAAGGCACTGAGGTGGCAAAACAGCAGACGCAACCCTCAAGAGATCCAATTTTGGAAACTACATCCCTCATGGAATTTATCCCATATGCGCTTCACAGAAATGTAAACAATCAGACCAGAAAAATTACATTTTTTCCACTAGAATGTTGCTCGGCCCAGTGTAAGCTGCTTTCAGCCTCTGAATGGCTCTCATGAGGGGCTAAAGCAACGTTTTTAGATGTAGTGTGTCCAAAAAAAAATACCCATCCTCCCCCAGAAATGCTCTTTTTGTGATTGGCTGTATGTAGGTGGAGAGACGATCTGCCCAATCATTGACTTCCATTGGGATTCGGGCTTCAGAACCAAATTCAGGTCCATTGTACCTATTAACATTCTTTAATACCACAAACTTTTACAAAACAAAACAGTCAAACAGTTGTGTCCTGGAGGATAGAAATAAATGCACAAAACTACATTAATCAATAACCTCAACTTTAATGCAAATCTTCAGCATAATATATACAATAAATAAAAAAACACAAGTTTAGCTTATTTTCTTACAGCAATTGAAAACAATTTGGAAAGCTTAATATGATACAATTTGATACAATTTACACATGAATCGTAAATTGGGGTGTTCAGTGGAACAAAATACAACAGGAATATATATCTTTGCTAGGACCTTGAGGTATCAAAAGGGTTAATGAGGTCAGACTGTTGTTCAGCATGGATGTTTGGAGACAATGGACCTTAGTATCCCCCATACATATCTGGTTGAAGACAATGGACCTTAGAATCCCCAATACATGTCCGTTTGAAGACAATGGACATTAGAATCCCCCATACATGTCCGTTTGAAGACAATGGACCTTAGGATCACCCATGGTGGTCAGTTGAGCAATCTTTGGGCTGACATCCATCTCTCCTTACTCGCTTATACGCGTAAGCGCTCGGCTTTGGCTGACTTTAACATTAGTCTATTGGGTATGGCGGACTTTAGTTACAGAAAAAAAAAAACAGGGTAATGCCAACTTGACAGCTTATCTCCCATAAAACAAAAAGGATTGGTAGTCCGAAATCAAATGTGTTGGATATTTCTTTTCCCCGCATCATGTATGGATGAGAAAGTAGAGCAGTCCCCATACAAATACATATTAGGCTATTAGTGGGTTTAACCAATGTTAGTTTAATGTGTATGAGGGCCTTTAAAGGGAACCGACCACCAGTATTTTCATATTTAAACTAAAGCCAGTCCTATATTGGGGCTATCATGCTGAGTCTATACATACCTTTAGTTGTGAGATCAGATGTATACTTTCTGAAATACAGGCAAGTAAAGTGTGTGAAATGCACTGTTACTTGATGAGACGTGCAACGGAATATCTAATAGGTGGGTCGGGGTTTGCTAGTTATTCCCACCCCTGTCTGCTGCCTGTCTTTCCTTTCTGTCTCTTATTACAGGGAGAGGAAGGACAGGGGGGAGGAAGGACAAGCAGACAGATAGGGGCGGGAATAACTAGCAAAACCCAACCCACTTATTAGATATTCTGTTGCATGTCTCATCAAGTAACAGTGCATTTCACAAACTTTACTTGCCTTTATTTGAGAAACTATACATCCGATTTCACAACTAAACATATGTATAGAATCAGCATGATAGCGCCAGTATAGCACTGACTTTAGGTTGTATAGGAAAATCCTGGTGGTTGGTCCTCTTTAATAGAAATCCCAACTGTTCCCGAGCCACTGCATGACAAATCCAAACCGCACCGGAGGTTTCCACTGTGTGTTGGGTATGCTGCATTTTTTTTACCAATAAACTAGACAGATCTGCCAATGACAACCTCCATTCCAGATGAACACGGTCCCAGTAAGTGAAACCATAAAAATATGAGAAGTGTATTTACATTAATCTTGGTTCCATAGGGAAAATATACATTGTGCTTAATACAGGTAGGACTTAGGCCGATTTCACCCATCCATGAAACGCGTACCTTGCTCAGATAGGAATATGCAGCCAGACCACCCGGTCTCCTCACCAGAATTAATTAGCTCGGAAGCATATATGGAGGCAGTTCACTCACGTTAGGACACCCGGCAGACAATTGATCATAGTTCGTGAAACTGGACATACCGAGCAAGATGTCGCAAAGGTACGGATAAAATCCAGACAAATAAAAATACAAAACGGTCTCATCAGAGGGAACGGATTTCAAAATGTGGCCACTGAGCCAATTAATGGCTCACCCTGGGCCAAACTCCATAAAGTCCTGGCAAACAGCTGAACTTACAGGATCTAGAGAATGATGTTGTAATCTCATAAAGCTATAACCATAATAGATACCAGCATGTGATTATACTTGGCAGTATCAAGAGTTTGCTCATACCAATTATGGACTATAAAAATCTTCAATAAAAGTTGAGATGATCTCAAATAAAAACTAAGTTTATGGGACATTGCGGCTATAATCAGAGCAAATTATATAGGGGCAGAGACCCTGATTGTCACTTACTGGGCTTCTTCATGCAATTTGGATAGAATTCCTGTATTCTCTGTTGTAAATGTAGCACTGGTTTGAATGCTGAGCTCTATATAACCCCACCCACACCACTGATTGGTAGCTTCCTGTGTATACTGTCAGTAAGCTGCCAATCCGTGGTGGGGGCGTGGTTACACAGATTAGCTGGACTGCCTGGCACACACCACCTAGGCTTGCAGTGATAATCTCCTGCTGATAAAAAACTAATTATATTGAAACTACAGCCTAGTAAGTAACACATTGCTGGAATTTGGCTCTCTTGCACTATATTATGCTGCACTCAGATTAAAGAGGAAAATCTGTTGACAGATTCCCTTTAAGAAAGAAATTAAAAAAAGATGTTTGTGTGAAATAGTGTACAAAACCACAAAGATGACAGACCAAAATAGCATTGAAAGAAAAACTTCTCTCACCGAAAAATGCTCAATATGCACATGATATTAAAGAGGTAGTTCACTACTCTGCAATAGTGGCCACATCCCTGTAAAACCGATAGAGAAGGATTTTTCTAAATACCTTATTCAGAAAATTCTGCCTCTTAGCGGTGCTATTGCGGTCCGTTCATCCCCATCACGTGACCTCTGAAATCTGGTGATGTCACGTCAACTTCCAGTTGACCTGACATCTCCGAGAGGGGACCCAGTCTCTCTGAGTGACTGGGCTGTGGGCGGAATTTCATTGCTCGCACAGCCCAGCATCGCTCCTGCTTGTGGCACTCGGCAGTGAATGAGAGAGCACGAGACATGCTGCGCTGTGACACTGGGCTGTGATGAGCGGTGAAATGCCCAGTCACTCAGGAAGCCTAGGGTCGGCCTCGGTAATGGCCGGTCAACTGACATCACTGGATCTCAGAGGTCACGGAGCCCAAAGGTCACTTCACGGGGATGAGCGGACCGAAATAGCGCTGCTCAGAAATAGAATTTGCTGAACAAGGTATTTGAAAAAAAAAACCTTCCCTATCAGTTTTACAGGGATGTGGCCACTATTGTAGAGTAGTGAACCACCCCTTTAAGGAATTTGAGACTCAATATTTAAATATGTTGGAAAAGTTTTACATTGCTGTACATAAATGCAATGAGAATAAACACTTTCTGCTCCTTACACAGCTCCATTTTGAGTTAATTTTGTCTTTTCCATTGTAGGAACAAAGATACGGAATCCAAGTGGAAAATGTATGTTACAAAACAGAGAAATACAGATGGGTCCATTGACTTTTGAGTTCAATACACGCCACACTTTTTGTTCCGCTCTGCAGACAAGATGGAAACCAGGTGGGTACATGTAATGTTTAGAGGGGACCTCAATTTTCTACTTTATTTAATTTTAGGAACCAAGAAACGAAATTTGAGTAACAGGATTCAAATTCCGGGTTTCAAACTGCGCAATTCAAACTGCGCAATTCAAACTGCGCGATTCAAACTGCGCAATTCAAACTGCACGTTTCAAACTGCGCGATTTAAACTGCACGATTCAAACTGCACGATTCAAACTGCACGATTCAAACTGCGCGATTCAAACTGCGCGATTCAAACTGCACGATTCAAACTGCACGATTCAAACTGCGCGATTCAAACTGCGCGATTCAAACTGCACGATTCAAACTGCACGATTCAAACTGCGCGATTTAAACTGCACAATTCAAACTGCACGATTCAAACTGCACGATTCAAACTACGCGATTCAAACTGCGCGATTCAAACTACGCGGGTCAAACTGCACGATTCAAACTGCGCGATTCAAACTGCACGATTCAAACTGCACGATTCAAACTGCGCAATTCAAACTGCACGTTTCAAACTGCGCGATTTAAACTGCACGATTCAAACTGCACGATTCAAACTGCACGATTCAAACTACGCGATTCAAACTGCGCGATTCAAACTGCGCGATTCAAACCGCACGATTCAAACCGTGCGATTCAAACCGCGCGATTCAAACTGCGCGATTCAAACTGCGCGACTCAAACTGCACGACTCAAACTGCACGACTCAAACTACGCGATTTAAACTGCACGATTCAAACTAAACGATTCAAACTGCACGATTCAAACCGCACGAATCAAACCGCACGATTCAAACTGCATGATTCAAACCGCACGATTCAAACCAAACGATTCAAACCGCACGATTCAAACCGCACGATTCAAACTGCGCGATTCAAACTGCACGATTCAAACCGCACGATTCAAACCGCACGATTCAAACTGCACGATTCAAACTGCGCCATTTAAACTGCTCGATTCAAACTGCACGATTCAAACTGCACGATTCAAACTGCGCGATTCAAACTGCGCGATTCAAACTGCACAATTCAAACTGCACGATTCAAACTGCATGATTCAAACTGCACGATTCAAACTGCGCAATTCAAACTGCGCCATTTAAACTGCACGATTCAAACTGCGCCATTTAAACTGCACGATTCAAACTGCACGATTCAAACTGCACGATTCAAACTAAACGATTCAAACTGCACGATTCAAACCGCACGAATCAAACCGCACGATTCAAACTGCATGATTCAAACCGCACGATTCAAACCGCACGATTCAAACCGCACGATTCAAACTGCGCGATTCAAACTGCACGATTCAAACCGCACGATTCAAACCGCACGATTCAAACTGCACGATTCAAACTGCGCCATTTAAACTGCTCGATTCAAACTGCACGATTCAAACTGCACGATTCAAACTGCATGAATCAAACTGCACAAATCAAACTAGATTTGTTTAGGATCTTTCCTGTGTACTCAGAATTAATTTATAGAATTATTTTTTTTTTAATCTTCATCCACTTTATAATCTGCCGAATAGTTTACACGTTCTATCTCACAGCCGATCTGTTCCCGAGTCATGATCTTCAGATTCTTAGCGACAGTCTCAGTAAATAAACTCATGCACCTCCTCGAAGGGAGACTCCCATAGAAAAAAAAAAGTCTTTGTATAGACACAAAAGCAGATTTTTCACAGATATGAATCACTCACTACCAACAGACACCCAGTTATGACTATGTATGTTGGTCTGTTGCCAAAAGGTCGCAATAACCTGATTCAAGGTCAACCTGTGCCTGGATTAGTGTTATGAATGCGTGCGGGTAGAGAAGTTTTACAACACTAATGTGTTCATCCATGACAAAAGATCTCATGTTCTAGCACAACAGTACGAAAAAAAAGTAAAAACAAACGGGTGCAAAAATATTTTTAAAATCAGGTATCAGATTGAGCCATAAACAAGAGCGGCATTGTGTTTTAAAGGAAAAATGTGGCTGTTGTAATCTTATACCATTTCTTTGAACACCCCCCTTTCTTTTATTCCTATTCTATAAAAATACAGAAAGTATTTTGTACGGGTTCCATATCACCTGAATTACAGTAACTCTTCTTTCTGCCAAAGACGTTATTCCTGCTCTGTCAGGAATATGGGATCATCAGAAACAATTAACCCTATTAAGGCTGCTTTCACACATCCGTTTTTTGCTGAGCGGCACAATACGGCGCTTTGCAGAAAAAAACGCAACTGGGTTTTTTTGCCGCCGGTTGCATTTTTCCGCATAGACTTGCATTAGCGCCGTATTGTGCCGCATGGCCTTGTGTTGCGTCCGGTTTTTGCCGGATGCGGCATATTTAGCCCATGCGGCGGCTGGATGTTCGGAACGTTGCCTTGCACGTTTTTTTGTACGGCGAAAAAACCGCATTGCGCCGGATCCGGTGTGATGCGGCGCGATTTCTAATGCAAGCCTTTGGACGCCGGATGCGGCATCCTGCGGCAAAAACCTGATCCGGCCGCCGGATGCGGTTTTTTCAACTGCGCATGCTCAGTATCAAGCCGGATCCGTCAAAAAACGGACGGGCCGCATGGAAAAACTTATGCAACGGTTTTTTCACCGCATCCGTTGCATAGATTTTTGAGCCGGATTGTGGCTGATGAAAAAAAACTGATGTGTGAAAGCAGCCTAACCCGTTCAAAGGGAGGCAATTGTTCGTAAAAATGGCCCATACAATAAATAAGGTCTTTTCATTGAATTTTTAGCAATGTTTTTTCCCCTGATATGACAATTTGGCCAAAGGTGTTGGCAGCCTTGAAATTTGTTTCAGAAAATGATTTTTCTCCCAGAAAATTATTGAATTACACATGTTTTGTCATATACATGTAATTTCCTTTGGGTGCACGGGAACAACACAAAAACACAGAGGAAAATAAAAGGCAAATTGGACATAATTTCACACAAAACCCCAAAAATGGATAGGATAAAATTGTTGACACCTTTCCAAAATTGTGGGTAAACATATTTGCTTCAAGCATGTAAAGCTCACCTATTGCAAGTAACAGGAGTGGGCAATATAAAAATCACAGCCAAAACTAGATAGAAAAGGGGAGAAGTTGACTCAATATTTGCATTACGTGTCTGTCTGTGCCCCACATTAAGCTTGGAGAACAGAAAGAAGAAGAGAACTGTCTGAGGACTTGAGAACCAAAATTGTAGAAAAATATCAACAATCTAAAGGCTACAAGTCCAGAGATCTTTATGTTCCTTTGTTCATGGAGTGCAACATATTCAAGAAGTTTACAACCCATGGCACTGTAGCTAATCTCCTTGGATGTGGATGGCCAAAAAAAAAAAATCGATGAAATGTTGCAACACAGGATAGTCTGGATGATGAATAAGCAGCCCCAATCAAGTTCCGAAGAAATTCAAGCTGTCCTGCAGGCTCAGGGTGCAACAATGTCAACACAAGCTATCCATCAATATTTGAATGAAATGAAACGCTATGGCAGGAGACCCAGTAGGACCCCACCGCTGACACATAGGCATAAAGAAGCTCGACTCCAGTTTGCCAAAATACGTGAGTAAGCCAAAATAATTCTGGGAAAGCGTTTTTGAGACCAAGGTAGAGCTTTTTGGTAAAGCACATCATTCTACTGTTTACCAAAAAGAGAATGAGGCCTACAAAGAAAAGAACAGAGTACCTACAGTCAAAAATGGTGGAGGTGCAAGGATGTTTTTGGGTTGTTGTGCCACCTCTGGCCTTGGGTGCCTTGACTGTGTGCAAGGCATCATGAAATTTGTAGATTACCAAAGAATTTAAGGTGACAATGTAGTGTGCTGGGTTTGTGTTGTAGGTCATGGATCTTCCAGCAGGACCATGACCCCAAACATACTTCAAGAAGCCCCCAGAAATGGATGGAAACAAAGTGTTTGAGAGTTCTGAAGTGCCAGCAAAAAGTCCGGATCTAAATCCCATTGACACCTGTGGAGCTATCTTAAAATTGCTGTTGGGAGAAGGCAGCCTTCAAGTATGAGAGACCTGCAGCAGTTTGCAAAAGAAGAGAGTCCAAAATTCCAGGTGAGAGGTGTAAGAAGCTTGTTGATGGTTATAGTAAGCGACTGATTGTAGTTATTTATTCCAAAGGGTGTGCAACAAAATATTAAGTTGAGGGTGGCAACAATTTAGTCTAGCCCATTGTGGGAGTTTTTGTGAAATTATGTAAAATTTGTTTCCCCCCCCTCTATTTTTTTGTGTTGCTTCAATACAGTTTTCACAACTCTCTGGTATAGCCTAATAGGCAGATACAGATTGCAGACCCAGGGGTAATTATTAGACTCCCAGCTGCCATAATAAAACATCCGCAATCTGCAAAATGCTCTGACAGAGGGAGCCTCCTTCCTCTGTCTAAACTGTAAACGCCACGGTTTCGACTGAGCATAGCATTTAAAGGGTTAAACTATTGACATTGGCAGAAACCTTAATTCTGGCAGTTGCGGGTGGAGCCTGGTTGTGCAATACATCGGGGCTCAGCTACGATTTTGGAAAGTGCAGAAGTCTGTACTAACAAGATCAACCCGACAGGAACTAGCACCCTAATCATGACTTATATATACACCATTGGGCATTAAGAGGTGAAACTTTGCACCTTTAGCCTTAAAATGTGTAGGAAAGGGTAGCAGACAGTGTTTTCCTATACAATGAGCCATCCAAAAAGGAAAAAACAAAAACTATACTGTATACTATACCTGTTTTTTGTTTGTAAGATTGTTGCCAGTAAGTCGTTATATTGCTATATATGCAAGTTATAAATCGAGGGAATATTTCCAATGCTTAACTTTGACATATCTTTCTGACATGTGAATTGAGCCCAAGTCAACATACCTGAATACTACACAGCCTACAATTTACCTAATCAAACTGGCTCCTATGTGGAAAAATAGAAATAATGGCAAAAAAAGGAAATACATTCATCATAAATAATTTTTATGATCTATTTAGCCTAGCCCCTTATCCGAGCAACAACATAACTGATCTATGATGATCTGAACACTTAAAGATTCATTCCCATCAAAGTTTTTATCCTCCTAATATATTGCAATTATATGATATAGCACTGTGTACTCACAATTGCTCATTTTGGCCTCCTACTAGTTAATTCTTCTCTTTTCCATTAATTCTATGACATCGCGTGATTAAAAATAGACTAACTGAATCTTTCTAAACTCTATGTAGAAGCAGAAAGTCTCTTGCCCTTCTGCCCAGTTAATTCTTCTCTTTTCCATTAATCACATGAATAAAAACACACTAGCTAAATCTTTCTAATTTCTATGTAGAAATAGTAAGTCTCTTTTCCCTGCATAAGTTATCACTGTAAAAATCAATGTCAGTGGGGAGGAGTGGAGCAGCTTGGTCAGGAGTTGAAGAGGGGGATTACCTAGACAGGGAAAAATGACTTCCTGTCACTTTGCAAATGTTTCAAGAGTCATCAAAAACTTCTCTTAATATTCTTCGCAATGTAATAGACATTATTTATGAAGTTTGTAAACAGATATCACAGAAAGTAAAATTCTTTACTTTGAGGCATATATTTGACACAACATGTTAGCATGAGGCCCTTTGGGTACATTTAAAAAAAAAAACAAAAACAAAAAAAAAAACCTTTGTATCCAGGTTACTCATCCAAAAGAACCATATTTGCCTCCAAAGATTGATACTGATATATTAGTACCAAAGAGAACTAGATTCATTGAGCTGCCGAACAATAGTCACGTCATTAACCCTTTTGTTGGCATTAATACTACCTGTGGAATGCACTCGGCTCATCCAGAAGACAAATACATTCCTGGATATGGAAATCAAATACCCGGGTTAATTATGTTTGAGTCTTTACAGACAGTTCTTCACAGAAGGTTTGATGTCTTCTAATCTCTTCTAATACTTATCCACCTGGGTATCTGGCACTTGGCCGGAGGAGCAGAACAGGGGAACACGTTCAGGTCAGGCTATGACCTGCGATCCTAGTAAGGGAGAAATATATAGGGATCCTTTAAAATGCAATTGCATCATCTTAAAAAAAAAAGGAAATAAACTGATCTAACGACCTTGAAAACATTTACATCATAAACATTTTATTTCCATCTTTAGGTAAAAAAAAAAAAAATATATATATATATATATATATATATATATATATATATATATATATATATATATATATATATATATATATATATATATATATATATATATATATATGTGAGCAAGGATGGTTGACCTTAGGGAGATCAACATCCACCACTGCGGAGACACCATCACGTGTTTCTCAACGCAGTGATTCTAGAGCAATGCCCCCTGGGTCAACCATCCTTGCTCACATAGTCTTTTACTAGGCAATGTCCCACTAGCCAGATTCCTACTCCACACTGATGAGGGGCAAATACCCCGAAACGGCTGTCTGTGGATGGATACCATGTTTGGCATAGGTGGTCTCCTTGACTGGAGACTGCCCTTCCCGTGGTTGTTCCTTCCCGGTGAAAGACCTGGCTAGTTTCCTGCCAGCGTTGAGAAACATGTGATGGTGTCTCCGCAGGCCTTCTTGCTTTGTATATATATATATATATATATATATATATATATATCCCAGCAGGTTATATAAGGGATTGAAGACCCCTATGCAAAGTTTAAATCGGGCTTCCTACCCTAGCAGGGTGTGCAGCACCACATGGCATTATTACAGAAGGGAAGGGGGCACATTTGTAGGCTTTTACTTCTGGGACCATTATTGTTAAGAGGGCAAATGATTTTTACTGTGGGGGCATTAATAACATAGGAGGACAATTTTTTTTGGAGGGGGGTTATTTAGTTTTTACACTGTGGGGGCACTTTGCACATATAGAACAGGAATTTCACAGAATAAGCTATACTGAGCCTTTTCCCACAAATATATATATATATATATATATATATATATATATATATATATATATATATATATAAATATATATATATATATATCTCAATCTGTTCAGCTCCTCCTGCACTATGGCATGCTGCTGATAGATCACACTGTATTTCCAGGATGACAGGTGCCCTTTGTGTAGCACTGGGTGGCGTATGGGGAGACATTCCTTCAGGCCTTGGCTCCTGGTCTTTTAACACTAGAAGTCCCAGGAATTTCGAGCTCCATAGGGTTCCAATGGTAGAAATGTTAAATGACCCCTCTCTGGGACTTCTAGTGTTAAGGCCATAACATCCCTTCTCTATGCTATTTATTTCCTAACTTTTACGGCTGTCATGTGGCCAAATTTATCTACTATATCAGTCTGTACATTTTACAAGACTTTTCACCAAATGTTTCATATTTAACTGGGGACACAATGTAATAGTTGCTCTAGAGCTGAATAAAATATGTGTTTGTTTCTTTTACATTTTGCCTCTCCATTGTGCAGAAATTAGCAAAAAAAATTGCCACATAAAAACTAAAAAAAAAGTTAGTCTAAGTGGGTGGTAGCATTTTCAATGGGGGAGTGTACTTCTTCCCCCTGTATGATGCTAACCAATCATAAGCAGGCAGCAACAGAGCAGAAAAAGGACACGCCCCTACCCACAGCTTACAGAAGGTTTATTAGTGTGATGGATGTAATGATACAGCTCTGAACTCCTGCTCTAAACTCCTACATGAATCAGTGTAGGGAAAATGGCAGTGTGGCTGAATTTAGCTGTGTCACATTACAAACCCTCCTATCAGCTCTTCTAGCACTGTCACCTCTGCCGTACTGATGAGTACATGTCGCCAGAGCACAGCAAACATAAGCATGATTACATCTCATGCACTGGGAAACCTGCTATAATCTATGGTGGTTGCGCATTTTTCTTTCCCCTCAGTATTGCTGATTCCTGATTGGTCAGCAACATACAGGGAGAAGAAGTGGTGCACCGAGTGAAAACTCTTTGAGAACACATACTTAAGGGTGCTTTACACGCTGCGACATCGCTAGCGATTGCTAGCGATGTTGCGAGCGATAGCACCCGCCCCCGTCGTTCGTGCAACATTTGGTGATCGTTGCCGTAGCGAACAATATCGCTACGGCAGCGTCACACGCACATACCTTGTCAGCGACGTCGCTGTGACCGCCGAACAATCCCTCCTTCAAGGGGGAGGTGCGTTCGACATCACAGCGACGTCACAAAACAGCCGCCCAATAGAAACGGAGGGGCGGAGATGAGCAGCCGGAACATGCCGCCCACCTCCTTCCTTCCTCATTGCCGGTGGACGCAGGTAAGGAGATGTTCATCCTTCCTGTGGTGTCACACATAGCGATCTGTGGTGCCGCAGGAATGACGAACAACCAGCGGCATGCACCACCAACGATATTATGAAAAGGAGCGATGTGCCAACGATCAACGATTTTTGCCGTTTTTGCGATCGTTGATCGTCGCTCCTTGGTGTCACACGCTGCGATGTCGCTAATGGCGCCGGATGTGCGTCACAAACACCGTGACCCCGACGATATATCGTTAGCGATGTCGCAGGGTGTAAAGCATCCTTTAGACTTAATAAAAAGTGTTAACTCATTAGGTGCCAAATACATTAATTACAAATATTTCTGTAATAGAGGCGAAATTAAAAAAAAAACAACAAAACAACATTGTATTCTGCTCTGCAGCCACTATTTTATCCTGCGTCCAGTCAAATAGGAAAAGGAGAATTCATTAACTATTTTAAACAAAGTTAAAAGTTGATATTATGCAGAGGAGCTGTGAGTTTTGTTAATGTATTAATGAAATATGGTGAATATTAATATTAATTCTGATAAAAAAACAAAACAAACATATGCTGGTGACTTTCTTACCATGGTCAGGATACAACGCACTTGCAGTTTAGACACCCCTTCTCACTCTCGTCGGGGGGATTGAGTTTCCGTAACTTATGCTGCCGGATCTCCCGCACTAATGTGTAAAAGGCGTCTTCTACTCCCTGTGAGAGACAAGAGTCAACAAGATACATAAAACATTACAGACATGAGCATATTCAATAGGCAGGTCTCGGTACGGTACGGCCGTGTGCACACGTTGCATTTTTAAGGGCAGATTTAAGCACAAAACCTGAAGGAAGTCCTGTCGTCAGCAAAGTCAATCAGAATCCTGAAGTGTCATGCACACGTTGCTTATTTGTGACTTACGTATCTGGTGCAGAAAGTAATCTGTGGCATGTCAATTCTTGCAGCCTTTTGCACTCATTGACTTCAATTAAGTCAGTGAAAAGCGCTATATAAAAACACAGGTATAAAAATGATTGCAGATTTGCTATGTTTTTTAGACAGCAGTGAATGCTATAGAGATAGCTAATAAAAACCTATTTGGCCTAAGTGTCAAATAGGCCCCGGGCCTCCCAGGGGCACTTCATATGGCAACTATTCTCTTGCATTGTTTACAGGTGTATTAATCATATTGTAATGGTTATGAGTGGTTATTTGATTTTGCATCGGCTTAGTTCTCCCTTTGTGAGACTGCCATACTTTCACACCTTGGAGCAAATATTGAAACATACTCTTATCTTCCTTTGTCTTCATATACAGTGTATCCACCCATATCCTGTCCCCCGCCATTAACTTGAGAACCGCGGCAGCTATAGGCATAGAAGTGGTGTCTAGGTATAGTAAAGTAGCCATGCGCTACGCAATGAAACCACCTATAGCGCCACCTGATATAAAACAATAGAGTTAGCATTTTTATCTCAAAAATGGAACGAGATAGAGAAAAAGTGAATTACAAAGTTGCAGGGCATCATCAATTCAATACAAATAGACACCTTGCATACAGAAATGCTATGATATGAAACCCATGACCCCCCTAAAACATTGAATGCTGGTCACGCATATGGTGCTCATTTAACTTTGATGCTCAAAGTGTCCCCCGTCAGCTGCAATGCACATCTGGACTCTGGACAGCATACTGTATCTTGCTGCACGTTGTGCAATGTGGTAGGTGACACGTTTGCACAAGCATCTGTAATACGTCATCGTAGGTCCTGCAATGTTGGTGGAGGGGTCGCATACACCTGCTGTTTGATGTGACCTCACAGAAAGAAGTCCAATGGGGTCAGGTCATCCGAGTGTGGAGGCCACTCCACGCAGCCACCATACCCAATGACTTGTAGGAAGGTCTCCATGAGGTATCGCTTCACGTCCGCAGCCTTATGAGTTTTACACATTCTAATCATAGCATTTCTGTATGCAAGGTGTCGATTCATATTGAATTGATGATGCCCTACAACTTTGTAATTCACTTTTTTTCTCCATCTCGTTCCATTTTTGAAATAAAAATGCTAACTCCGTTGTTTTCCACCAGGTGGCGCTATAGGTGGTTTCATTGTGTAGCGCATGGCTACTTTACTTTACCTAGACACCACTTCTATGCCTATAGCTGCCGCCGTTCTCAAGTTAATGGCAGTGGACAGGATATGGGTGGACACACTGTATATTGTACATATTTACCTAATCACCCTATGCATCACACAACCAGCCATTATATTTATGTGTGTACACCTTTCCATCTTATATTTACAACCAATGTGGTGGTTTGATTCAGACATCAATGTTTTTATATTGTGCCCTGGGTTTATCTTTTGCATCCTACACATTCCACTATATTCTCTTTTGAAATGGTTTTAATATGTATATCCCTTTGTTCTGATGTGGCAATAAAAAGATTTTTACATTAATCATTGGAGAAGAGGGTTTTTTCTGTCGGATTGACAGGGAAGGCACTAGACAGGGAGGGCGACGAGGCTCCATAGACTTTGAGCAGCAGACAGTCCCAACTCATGCTGTGCACCGCAAGACAGAAGCCTGTTATTAGAGGTAACATCAGGAACGTTGAAAGTCACCGCTCAGCATAGTGAGGAGCAGTGATGTTCCTGACATCACCGCTCACCAGGGTCAAGCAGAGTTCAGCATGATATGGGACTGGCTGCTACTCAAAGTCTATGGAGCCTCGTTCTGAAGCTGTATAGCCTTTGATCTATGTAATCGAGGAAAGTCATGGGAATCGGTGGATTATGTCAGACCTGGGAACTTTGCTTTCCAATAAATTGGTGAAAAAGGGACAGTATCTTGTTTTCATTTCTCTTTTTATATCTTTCAGGTTTCCATTTGTGGACTATGTTGGAATTCTTGGACATCGAAACTGCATGTTTTGTTTTTTATAAAATGGTGAACCTTAGAAAATGCTGGGAAGTGTTTATTTAAATTTAGTCTGGTGTGAGTGTTTTTTTATTTTTGTTTTTCTTTCCTTTTAGTTACTGGGCTAGTAATGGGGGTGTCTGATAGACGCCTCTCCATTACTAACACCAGGGCTTGATGCCAGCTGACATGACGAAGCTGAAAACCCCAACATATCATATCCCCGATTGCCAACACACCAGGGCAAATCTGGAAAAGCTGAGGTGAAGCGCCAGAACTGGCGCATCTAATGTGATGTGCCACTTCTGGGCAGCTGCAGGCTTGTAATTTTAGGCTGGAAAAGGCGCAATAACCATGGACCTGCCCAGCCTAATAATATCAGCCCACAGCTGTCTGCTTTACGTTTTCTGGTTATCAAAAATAGGGAGCACCCACATAGTTTTTATTTATTTAATTATGAAAAGCAGTAAAATGAGTACCACAGGGTGCAATATTATTATAGTGTATGTCGGGGGGTTGTGCAATTATATATACTGTATATATATCCATTTATATATGTCTGAATCTATTATCGAGAGCTATCTCTATAGCATGCATTCGTTTCCAAAAATGATAGAAAAACTCAGGTGAGACAGCAGCAAAACACAGTTTTGTCGCTGCGTTATTCCTGCCAAGAGATGCAGAAATGTCTGCATCTAAATACTCAGTGTGCACATACTCTAACTTCCAAAAGAAGAGGTTTTCCAGCACAACGTCCAAGATTAAAATCCAGTTTATTGCATTCTTTAAGGCCTGCAACACACATCCGTGCCGCCGGTACGTGTTTGGGACTTTTTGACACGTACCGGCGGCACGAACACACGTGCACCAATGTTACCCTATGGTAACAGGCGCACAGACATATAGCCACACGGAATGTGTGTCCGTGTGGTTTGTACGGGTGTGCATTTTTTAACACGGATGACATGTCCGCGTTTCATCAGCATCACGCAGACACAGACCCGCTAAAGTCGATGGGTCCGTGTCTGCATGTACGTGACACGGACATGTGTTTTCCGTACGGTCCGTGTGATTTTTTTTTTTTGTAAAAATGGTGAAACGGCTCAAGACACACGGACTGCACATGGACATGACACGTACGCATCTCACACATACACGGACATTCAACACGCACGCACGGCAAGCATACGCCATCACACTGATGTCACACGTATCGGAGAAACGGACATCCAAAACGGAACACAGACCCAAAAAACAGACCGCAAGACATGCGTGTGTTTTTTGCGGACGTGTGTTTCAGGCCTAAAAGTCACGTTTAGCAGAAGTGTTGTGAAGGCAGCAGACTGGCTTACAATACACAGATCCTGGAGAAGACCCGAGACCAGAGCAGAGAGATCAGATCCCAGAAAAGACCTGTAGCCAAATCCAAAAGAGAAACCTGACGCCAGATCCTGGAGAAGACCCAAGAACTGATACTAGAGAGAACCCTATCCGACTGATCCAGAGGAAGAAGACACAACCTGGCCGTAGCGGAGGATCATGTGTGAACCTGTTGCTTCCTTTGCTAATGTATGGTACTAAGTGGAGCCTGGGGATGCACTTCAGGGAACAAAGGCAGTCAGCATAATGAGGGAGAAGTTACCCACCAATTTGGGCTTGTGGCTAATGATTAGCAAGCACTACCATGTTTGGGTGCTCGGTACTCGTAACGAGCAGTTGGACGCTCGGATGGGCGAGACACATGTTCCGAATCTAATGGAAATCAATGGAAAAGTCGGTCATTTTTCCACGAGATCTTCCGAAAGACAGAAGTGCACTTGCGCAGAAGTGGGATTGGGGGACCCCGTGTGGATGAGCACCACAATTTCATTTTATACAATACTAAAAAATATAAATTACCTTTAGATTTTATACCAACTGATACAGTATGTTAAAAAAAATCAAAACACAAAATCAAAATTATAAAGGGAAGTGAAGAAAAAGAAAGAGAAAGGGGACGGAGATAAGGGAAAATCCGAATGCCTTACGCAGAATGTTAGAACCTTTTATACCTAGATACTAAATCTACGGAACAACATAATACATTAAAGCCAACAATGGGAACAAAAACGGGGGGTTAAAAGGAAGGCGCCAAATGTGAAGCTCTCACTTAGACCTAGGATAGTGCAGGAGTTCAATATATAAAAATCCATCTAGCTTCCTTCATTATTCAGTCATTATCCAAATTACCTTTTATAGGGCTCAGGGTCAGTCGTATAATATTCCAAAATTTTAAACCCGTGGGATTAAAGGTAGGGTGTCGCGTTTTTTTTATTTTTGTATTAATAATAGTGATTATGGAATCAAGTATTATTAATACAAAATTAAATTCACTGCTTATTTAGTTTTTATTTAATTCTAGTTTTACTGGAACAGTGGGCGCTGCCATCTTGGATTTGCTGGGTGTAACGACATTTACCTCAAATACGGCAGCGCCCAGGGCATTGGGTCTGATAGTCGGGCTCAGACCCCTATACTTATTACAGGAGAGCTCCCTGCTGTGAGCAGCACGCGCCCCCTGGACTGTCCAGATCACAGCAGAGGGAGGAGATCAGCACCATCTTTGTGGAGCTCACAGCGTATGCTGTGTGTTGAACTTTCCCCGTCACACGCTCGGAATGTGTGAGTACCGGCGCCGGGCCTCCGCCGCTACCCTCTCTTCCCCCTCACTGCCGCTACCTTCTCCCCCCGCTGCCACTCTCCCCACAGCTGCCACTCCCCCCTTCCCCCGCCACCACTACCCTCTCACCCTCTCCCCACTGCCACCATTCCCCCTTTTCCCCAGCCGCTACCCTCTCCCTCCCATAGCCACTCTCCCTCCCACCACTCCCTTCTCCCCCGCTCTCCCTGCCACCACTCCTATCTCCCTCCCCGCCGCTCAACCTGTTCTCATGTGCACACCTTGGATCTCCGCTCCTAGCAGCTCAGTGGGGCACAGTATACTTAGGAGCGCAGTATACAGTTAATTGTTCTCATATGTACAGATTAAGGATCATCTACCATGGTATTAATAGAGCTGAAGTGTTTGAAAAGTTGCCTTCTGAACTCCGATACCAGTTTTCCAACAAAGTTTCATACATTATCTCTTTCGCGCTACAATTTATCCAATCACACATAGTATTTCCAATCATCTAGGGGGTTTTCAAACTCTTTCTTTGGTAGATATTTACAAACAGTATCACAGGGATTCCCCTTATATAGGTTCATGACTAATACCTTTCTCAACATTAAAACTACAACAACAAGAAGGTAATATCATGGAATTATGGAACTCACAAGATTGCTAGACATTTTAATAACGAGCAAATTAAAAAAAGATTTTCAAAACATATATTCCTTAATGAATCAAAGATAGAGCCACATGCATATGCATTCACATACAAGTCTTGGCATGACGACCATGAGTAGCATGCCAAAAGGCCATTGGGTGTGAAAAATATTCCAGCAGCAACCATTAATCTTAGTCACAGCAGCCAAGGCGTGCCGGTGTGTATTTCTATACATTGCGCTCGGAACTTTATGCTGAATTTCTTAAAGAGGTTTTTCAAGTTTTGTTTCCTTTTTTCCCATTACTAGTACATCATTAACATGTAAATTCATTGTGTGAACTCCATGACTTTCTTCTTGATGTGTCAATTTTACACGGTTAAGGATCATATTTTAAAGGTTTTTTTTTTTTTTTTTTCTAAATATGCAATAGGAATAATAATGATTAGATTTGTTATTCATATTGGTATCCATAATATTAACTTGCTATAGCTCTTACGTGGGAAAAAAATATTCAGGCTATTACTTTATGTATTCTTAATTTATGTAGAATATAATTAATGACTAAAAATATAAGGATAAAAGTATTATCGTAAAAATATAATTTTAAGAATTACAGTATACGTGCTAAAAAAAAATGTCAAAAATTGAAATTTATGAAGGCACTATACAAGTATAAATGAATACTAAGGATGTGCATGCGCCAAAAAAACATTATAAGCAGTGGAGAATATAAGATGTACTAGTTGTAGCACCCAGAGTTGCCCGGGATAGTAACTGTCTCAAATGTTTCTCTCCCAGTCTCTGTCTGTGTCTGTCCGTCTGTCTCTCTCTCTCTCTTTGTCTGTCTGTCTCTTTCCCTGACATTCTCGGTCTTGTCTTTCTGTCTCTTTCCCAGTCTGTCTCTCTCTTTTCTTGCCTGTCTGTCTATTTCCTTGTCTGTCTCTCTATCTCTTTCCCTGTCTGTTTCTGTCTGTCTCTTTCCCTGTCTGTCTCTTTCCCTGTCTGTCTCTTTCCCTGTCTGTCTCTTTCCCTGTCTGTCTCTTTCCCTGTCTGTCTCTTTCCCTGTCTGTCTCTTTCCCTGTCTGTCTCTTTCCCTGTCTTTCTCTTTCCCTGTCTGTCTCTTTCCCTGTCTGTCTCTTTCCCTGTCTGTCTCTTTCCCTGTCTGTCTCTTTCCCTGTCTGTCTCTTTCCTTATGTCTGTCTGTTTATTTGTCTGTCTTTCTCTTTGTCTGTCTGTCTCTTTGTCTGTCTGTCTCTTTCCTTATGTCTGTCTGTTTATTTGTCTGTCTTTCTCTTTGTCTGTCTGTCTCTTTGTCTGTCTGTCTCTTTCCTTATGTCTGTCTGTTTATTTGTCTGTCTTTCTCTTTGTCTGTCTGTCTCTTTGTCTGTCTCTGCCTTGTCTGTCTCTTTCCCTTTTTGTCTCTTTCCCTGTCTGTGTCTGTCTCTTTCCCTGGCTGCATTGTGACACGCCAACATTCCATTTAAGGGCGTGGCTGTGCATTCTTCTGAAGTTCTGGTTGCACTGTAGCGTGTATTGTCCTCTATGCAGACACCAAAACAAGAGTTTGGTGAGCTTGTTGTCTAGCCTGTTGAGTGCATATGTTCTTTCAAGGAGTTTGCGGACTAGACCCTATAAGAGGTTAGTGGGTACTGTGCATGTGCCAACTTAAACTACCAATACAGGCACTCTAACTGATAGGTTAATAAGCTAAAGACCGTACTGATTGCTTGAAAGAAGAGGAAGTGTATAGTGAGCTCCTGTTTAGCAAACAAATAAGAAATTATGGATGTCACACTGTACTACTGGGTGTTCTGAGGAAGTACAATACAAACTCCACTAGATGGCAGCAGAGTGGAGAAAGAGCAGAATAAACCTACCCAGGAGTAGTACAGTAAAGTCACCACAAGGTGGCAATAGAATAGTCAGACGAGCCGGGTCAGAAACTACAGGTAAAACAAAGTACAGAGGAGCAATTAAACATGTAGTCAGAAACAAGTCACAGGGTCAACAGCCTGTCAATAACAGAAGTGTCAGAGGGGAAATACAGAATCAGGTCGGGCCAAAGCTAAGTCATACTGGGAAATCAACGTACACAAGACAAGGAGATAAGACGGGCTGGGAGGAGGTAAACAAACACAGGTAGGAGATCAGAGGAATGCGGTAAGACAGATCAGGAACGCATCAGAGCCAGCTACACACCCCAAAGGCAGAAAATAACTGGCAAGGCTTAAAGGGAGGAGCGGACAGATATAGCATCCCAGGAATAGAAACGAGTCAGAGGGAAGTTATCCCTCTACATGATCAGGCCAGGGCTGGGACACTGCCAAAGCAGATACCGACCTGGATCATGACAGTGGAGAGATATAAATGCTTAGAATGACAAATCGTTTAACATATATGTTTCGCTGGAGAACAGCTTAAAGAGGTGGTTCACTACTCAGGAATGCCAGCCACACATTGATGTAAAGCTCATAAAGAAGGCTTTTCTCAAATATCTTGTGATGTCAATTGTGCCTACTGTGGTCCGCTCATCCCCATCATGTGACCTCTGAGATCCAGTGATGTCATATCAACTTCCAATTGACCTGACATCACCATGGCCGACCCCATTCTGCCTGAGTGACTGGGCTATGGGCAGAGTTTCACTGCTCATCACAGCCCAGCATCTCGCACACTTTCTCCTTCACTGCAGAGCACCGCAAGCAGGATGTAAAGCTCATAAAGAAGGCTTTTCTTAAATATCTTGTGATTCAATTGTGCCTACTGTTGTTCGCTTATTCCCATCACATGACCTCCGGGCTCTGTGACTTCTGAGATCCAGTGATGTCATATCAACTTCCAGTTGACTTGACATCACCATGGCCGACCCCATTCTGCCTGAGTGACTGGGCTGTGGGCAGAGTTTCACTGCTCGTCACAGCCCATCATCGCTCCTGCTTGCGGTGCTCTGCAGTGAAGGAAAAAGTGTGCGAGATGCTGGGCTGTGATGAGCGGTGAAACTCTGCCCACACCCCAGTCACTCAGGGAGACTGGAGCTGGCCGCGGTGATGTTGGGTCAACTGAAAGTTGACGTGACTTCACCGTACATCACAGGTCACAGATCCCGGAGTGATGGGGATGAGCGGACCGCAATATCACCGCTCACTGGCACTATTGACTACACAAGGTATTTGAAGAGAGCCTTCTTTAAGCTTTATATCGATGGGGCCACTATGCTGTGTAGTGACCCACCCCTTTAACGATTATGAAGAGGGGCAGGTGATGCTCTCAGCATCTGACGTCGTGAAACCTAATTTATGATTAGCACGTACTGTTGCGTGCTGCTCGATTACTTTGGCCAGACAGTGAATTCAAAAATATTGCATTGGGAGGTTGATAAAAATGTAAATATAATATAGGGAGCCAATAATATAATAACACAAGCGCCAACTGCAGTGTGGAAATATTATTGACAGGGAAAACAAATAATTAAAACACTCCTACTACAGAGTGTACATTAGTCATTTACACAATACATAATTATATACCTACCATAGGGGGTGTGTGTGTGTGTGTGTGTATATATATATATATATATATATATATATATATATATATATACACACACACACACACACACACACACACACCGCTGTGTATCTATATATATATATATATTTATATATACACACAGTATAGATATACACACGCATATATATATATATATATATATATATATATATATATATAATTGCCTTATTCTGTCTGTCTGTCTGTCTGTCTGTCATGCTCCAAAATTGTGTCCTTACGGTGACACAAAGCTGATTGGCCGCTGGGCTCGCCATGGCCCCGCCCCCCCACACCGATTGGCCGCTCGCCCAGGCTGCGCCCCCACACGGATTGGCCAGCCGCTCGCCCAGGCTCCGCCCCCCCCACAGATTGGCCTCTCGCCCCGGCACCCTGCAAGCATTGGCAATTCGGCCACGCCATGCCCCGCCCCCCTCACGCAATGCACGCTAGCTCTGGCCCCACCCCCTCCCTCCCCCCGCGCATTCCCCGAACTGACACGGCTGTCACGGAGGTGAGTACTGTACTCCCCCCCCTCTCCCCCCCCCCCGCGCATTCCCCGAACTGACACGGCTGTCACGGAGGTGAGTACTGTACTCATACCCCACCCCCACCCCCACCCCCCCCCGGCCCCCGCTCGCACGGGAGTGGTGTGGATACGTTGGTAACCATGCTCGCATGGTTACAAGCGCATCAAGGTCCTGCTGCGGCGGAAGATCCACACGCACACACATAACAGCACACACACAAACATACACACACATCAGATCACACTCACTCTCACACACACACACACCTCACATCGCATCCACACACTCACAGCATCCGGCGATATCGCTTGCTTCTCGGCCTCGATACTGTGCTGTTGTGAGCTTCCAGGACCTGCGGGAGGATCACATGGCCAGAGGCATGTGGTATCTCCGGATGTTGTGAGTATCAGCGCGTATGTGCGATATCGTCGGTGTCTGTGTGTGTGAGTGTATGCGATCGGGTGTGTGTGAGTGGATGCGATCGGTTGTGTGTGTGAGTGGATGCGATCGGGTGTGTGTGAGTGGATGCGATCGGGTGTGTGTGAGTGGATGCGATCGGGTGTGTGAGTGTCGGCAGAGGAGCACGGCGTGCTGGAGAAGGCTGGGAGCAGAGAGGCTGAGAGGCTGATGCTGGGGGAGGCTGGAAAGAGAGAGGCTGAGGCTGGGAGGAGAGAGGCTGATGCTGAGGAAGGCTGATGCTGAGGGAGGCTGGGAGGGGAAAGCTGATGCTGGGGAAGGCTGGGAGGACGGAGGCTGGGAGGAGAGAGGCTGATCCTGGGGAAGGCTGGGAGAGGGAGGCTGATGCTGGGGGAGGCTGGAAGGAGAGAGGCTGATGCTGGGGGAGGCTGGAAGAAGAGAGGCTGATGCTGGGGGAGGCTGATGCTGGGGGAGGCTGGGACGAGGGAGGCTAATGCTGGTGGAGGCTGATGCTTGGGGAGGCTGATGCTGGGGGAGGCTGGAAGGAGAGAGGCTAATGCTGGTGGAGGCTGATGCTTGGGGAGGCTGATGCTGGGGGAGACTGGGAGGGGAAGGCTGATGCTGAGGGAGGCTGGGAGGAAGGAGGCTGGGAGGAGAGAGGCTGATCCTGGGGAAGGCTGGGAACGGGAGGCTGATGCTGAGGGAGGCTGGAAGGAGAGAGGCTGATGCTGGGGGAGGCTGGAAGGAGAGAGGCTGATGCTGGTGGAGGCTGATGCTTGGGGAGGCTGATGCTAAGGGAGACTGGGAGCAGAAGGCTGATGCTGAGGGAGGCTGGGAGGGGGAGGCTTGGAGGAAGGAGGCTGGGAGGAGAGAGGCTGATCCTGGGGAAGGCTGGGAAGGGGAGGCTGATGCTGAGGGAGGCTGGAAGGAGAGAGGCTGATGCTGGGGGAGGCTGGAAGGAGAGAGGCTGAGGCTGGGAGGAGAGAGGCTGATGCTGGGGAAGGCTGATGCTGAAGGAGGCTGGGAGGGGAAAGCTGATGCTGGGGAAGGCTGGGAGGACGGAGGCTGGGAGGAGAGAGGCTGATCCTGGGGAAGGCTGGGAGACGGAGGCTGATGCTGGAGGAGGCTGGAAGGAGAGAGGCTGATGCTGGCGGAGGCTGATGCTGGGGGAGGCTGGAAGGAGAGAGGCTGATGCTGGTGGAGGCTGATGCTTGGGGAGGCTGGGAGAGGGAGGCTGATGCTGAGGGAGGCTGGGAGGAGGGAGGCTGGGAGAGGTAGGCTGAGAGAAGAGAGGCTGATGCACACACACACACACACGCGCGCGCACTGCACAACACAACACACCACACACACACACAAACACACACACTGGGAACCACATACAACTGCCCTACACAGACACCCACACACACAGACAACGCTGCACACACACAACACCCAACACACAAACACCGCGGCACACACAAATATACGCACATACCGCACAACACACACATTGCACAAAACATACCTCCCCCCAAAACACACCACACACACACAAACCGTGCAACACACACACAACGCTACAGACACACAGCGCTCCACAAACAACGCAACACACGCAACACACATACAACACCGCTCTCACCCCCCGTCACACCCAGACAACACCCAGAACATGTACAGCGCCCTACACAAACACTTGGTAACTACACACAACAACATCTCTCTATATATATATATATATATATATATATAACAAAAATCATACATGAACTACACAATACGTAAATTCTAGAATACCCGATGCGTAGAATCGGGCCACCTTCTAGTATACAAATATAGGTGTGTGTATTTATTATTTATAAATTACTTTATTTATGCAGAATTTTACAAAAGAAAAAGGATTTTAACATCGTGCCAATTTACTTGTAGACATGTTCAAGAAGGGCAAAGAAAATTAAGATTCCAGCAATTCAACCTTGGAGAAGGTTAATCAATGAATTGCATTGCAGAATTATTTTACAAAATAATTAAAATCAAAATTAAAAACAATGCCCTTGTGGTTTATAATTGTGCAATCAATCATAATCCTAGATGTAGGGGGATTTAACGTCTGTCAAAAAGGATGTGGGTGGGTGGTGCGGAATGATGAAAAGTTGTGGAATATAAAAAGGAAAAATTATGGAGGAAAGTCAGGCTAAAATTAGAGATCTCAATCCTTCTGATTCAAAATAAGAAGCAACAGCGAAGATTTGAGAAACTTCTGAGACTAAAGCGGGCTTTACACGCTGCAACATCGCTAGCAATTGCTAGCAATGTCGAGCGCGATAGCACCCGCCCCTGTCGCACATGCGATATCTGGTGATTGCTGCCGTAGCGAACATTATCGCTACGGCAGCGTCACACGCACATACCTGGTCGGCGACGTCGCTGTGACTGTCGAACAATCCCTCCTTCAAGGGGGAGGTGCGTTCGGCGTCACAGCGACGTCACTAAGCGGCCGCCCAATCAAAGCGGAGGGGCGGAGATGAGCGGGACATAACATTCCGCCCACCTCCTTCCATCCGCATTGCCGGTGGACGCAGGTAAGATGTTTTTCGTTCCTGCTGTGTCACAGACAGTGATGTGTGGTGCTGCAGGAATGACAAACAACATCATATCGGCAGCAGTAACGATATTATGGAAAGGAGCGACTTGTCACCGATCAACGATTTTTGATGTTATTGCGATCGGTGACCATCGCTCCTTGGTGTCACACGCTGCGATGTCGGTGACGGCGCCGGATGTGCGTCACTAACGACGTGACCCCGACGATATATCGTTACCGATGTCGCAACGTGTAAAACCCGCTATAGAATTTCCAGCTTCTCTAAAAAGTATTGTTATGATCTCCAGTACTTTATGGAGCCAAGGTGCAATTGAGGGTGGCAATTTCAAATCCCATGTTCTTGCCGTGTTCACCAAATGGCATACTATTGATTGCCGATAGGTAAAGAATGAGATATTACACAGACAGGAGACGAAGAGGAGCCGGTCTATGGTCGAGAAGAAAAATAAAACTTCCAAACACACTCAACCCCCCCTTGTCTGTAGAGTGCCTGGGTGAGGACTTAAAGAGTCCCTCGCACACAACTGCTGCCCCAAGCACCTTTATACATGCACTATGTGGACACTGTTCCTTATCGGGTTCACATGTTCCTTATCGGGTCATTTGTTAGGGATTAGCAATTTATGAGCAGAAATCTCTTTCCAAGTGTAGGACCCCGATACATAATTATATAATCTTAGGTATACATCTTCCTTCATATTTACACCATTAATTTTTTTTGCATCAGGCCTTTTACTTATTTTTGACTTTGCACTTTCAGTTCATTCTGGGAACTGGGACACAGAACCTCTGACCTCTATTAACACTAGAGCGCGCAACCATATAAATCTACAATAGAAAACAAATCACCTAGCAGGCCTGCGAGACCCCAGGTATGTATTCTAGGGTTAAGCACCGGAGTCCCCTGATGATTCGAGGATGATGAAACGCGTTGGGAAGAGGCTAGGATTGCTATAGGGGTTCCATGTTAGGAGTAGATGGGGTCTGCCCTTGTTAGGGCGGAAGCTTTTGGGGTGATAATTAAGATGAGTCTCTTAGGGACATTTAGGGTCAGTGATGGTCTGAAGACTGAAAGACCCATATGAAGGAGACGCTGGTGCACACCAAGCTTCAAAGATTGGGTGAGATCGTTCTTTATCATCTATACTAACTGTGAATACTGTGAGGTCCTTTGAACTGGATCATTGATAAGTATTTTGGTTGTTTATATTGAGTTTTGATGATTATTTTGTTTACTTGTTGGACCACTGTCCGTACATAGGTCAAATAGTCATACTCAATTTTGTGTTTGTTTTGTTGTGGTTTTTTTTGATAATTTTGTAATATAATTTGTGGGATTCTCGGTAGACCATAAAAGAACATTATATGGGATATGTCCGAACTATTATGTAGTGTCGGTGATCCGGAGAGCTTTTGGTTACGTTTGTACCCATTCTAGGTTTTTAATAACTTTGGGAATAAAATTTAAATTTTAGCTTTTTATAATTGCTTTAAATATGACTTAGCACTTTTCACCATTTCAATATCATTTGCCATTTAGGAATACATAACTCCTGTTTTGGACCTTGGTTTGTATTAGTGTATAAGCCACTTATGCTTCTCTGGTTTGAAGCAAGCCTTTTGCACTATACATGCTATTACAGTGTTACTTGGGCCACTTACCTGTTTCTTTGTTGTTGGTACCACTTAGTGGTTCCTCATTTTAATGGTTTCTAATGTTTGCAATTTTGCCATTGAAAAATAAAGATTTATATTTTTTTTTCCTAAATGACTCACAGTGTACAATTTCTTATGTAGGATTTGCCAATCGACAATCCGTAGAATGTGAAAAAACATAATAGGAGACCAAGTTCGGTAAACCAATCCCACCATTAAGAAAGTAATACGGGATATCCTGGCAGGTTTCACTGACCAAATAAGTGTCATAAGCATCGTGAGTAAAGATCTGAAAAAAAGGGTGAAGGATATGCATAGGGAGAGCTTGGATACTATTAAAGATCTTGGGAGAACATTGGTTTTGGGAGAACATTGGTTTTGACAGGACATTCTGTGAAGATGTAATTTACCCTCTCACTGTATATGCTGTGATACTATGTCATGATATGCATATTTCCCTGGTTGTATTAGTTGTAATTCATGTATTTCCTTGGGGGAGCTACTGATCTCAATGTGTCTCTCTCATACAATTGTAGTCTTGGCATCTAATGTGATTATGTAAATAGCCTGTCCTCTTCTTTCCAGAGTTGTGTATCTAATCTGTAATTGCATTGGCCAGTGAAGGAATAGTCATTGTTCTGCACAGCAGGGGATCCCTTCATCTACTGTGGCTGGCAGACATATCGGAGCCCTGTGATGGACCAAACCATTGATGATAGGATGTGTGACCCCCTACCCCCTGAACATGGTGGGCTGGTCAAGGAGCACAGACAATGCATTTCCCTTTTTGTAACTTCAGAGTGAGCTGAAACTTGAAGGGAGCAGGAGCTCCAGCCTGTGTGGCTGTGGACACGGACGGAGCTAGGCCTGTGTGGCGGCCCGTGGGATTGTGTGGAACTCTTTGGACTACTGTAAGGACGATTGCTTTGTAATCCGGTCCGAGGATTGTCGGGAAGGGCCCCCGAATCTGTTTTACGTGGACTTATCGTGTGCTGTTCCAGTGTTCTTGTGAATAAACCTGTTGGATCGTTCCTCGGCCTGTTGTCTCTCCTTGCTCTGCTGTACACCCCGTCACACATTCGTTTTGCGAGAACATTCGTTTTGCGAGAACATTCGTTTTGAGAGAACATTCGTTTTGAGAGAACATTTGTTCAGAGAGAACAATTGTTCTGAGAGAATATTTGTTTCGAGAGAATATTCGTTTCGAGAGAACATTAGTTTTCAGCAGAACATTTGTTTTGAACGGGAGAACATTAGTTTCGAGAGACCCTGCGTTTTGGGAAACCATTCGATTTGGGAGAACATGTCCCAAACCAAGTAAAAGTAGTTTTTTGTCCAGGTGTCCAAGTCGTTTTTATACACTGAAGGAGATGAAGAGGATCGTTTCCTTGGTATAACATTGCAAAATACTTGAATAAGAAGATAACCGTGCTTTTATTAGTCATTAGACCAGCCAAACAAAGTAGTTGGAAAGCTCCAAAACCATATATTAAGTGATGGAGATGTTGAGGGTCACTGACTTTTAAAAAAACTTCATCTTTAAAATCTGATATTAGGTCCCGTATGTCCACAATTCTGCCAAGATATAAGGGGGGGAGAGGGGGGGGGACAGAAGATAGGCAGCCACTTTATGTGCAGTCTCCAAGAGGAATGCCCTTGATATCCTCATTATTCCATTTAGGACATAAAAGGGGTTCTGGTGATAACATATGTACAGAGGACATCCTGGGTGGATTCCAGTCAAAGCATCCAAGGTGGGAAATGGCATCCCTTTTGCGTTCACAACAACAGATAAGGTATACAAAAGACTTCTTCCAGGCTAATCTATGGTCTTCCAATTTGATACATCTTAGCACTTCGAAAATAAAGTCCCAATTGACTTGGTTGAAGGCCTTATAGGCATGCATGGGGAGACGAAACATTAAAAAGAAAGAGGTGGTAGCATGATAAATCAAATTTATTGCCCTAAGAAATAACTAAAAGGAAATCAGAAACAACAGAAAATTGAAAGGAGAAGGGGTGCTCACATCAGATCTCATCCAACACGCACCAACAATACACAAATATGGAGAGCGAGTCTGCACAACCCGTGAAATTAGCCTTTTTTTAACCCATGCAATGTTTTAGCTCCGGTAAGCTTTTGTGAAGCTAGAGAATTTTTGAGAAAAACTCACGGGAGCTGAAACGTATATTTATCGTCCTGGTGGTCATCTCTGGCTTCATGTTATGATATAATCCTCATCTGATCTTTATGTACAATACCTTGCAAGTGAAAACAATATGAGATCAAATTTAAGAAGGGATATTGGTCAACAGATCTAGAAAAGTGTCAGATCATCTCCTCCTTTGGGAGAACCATGTTGAGCACACAGTTTTTACTTTGAAGATCCATGCCAAAATGGCTATTAAAGCCTTTTTTCAAGGGGTTGTCGGGGATTTTAACATTGACGACTTATCCTTAGTATAGGTCATGCTGCGATGCATACACTGGAGGATTACATCCTCATGCTGGCTATTGCAATGCACTCTTGTCCCACAGTAGATGAGTGGCTGCCCCAGCATCCCACAAGTGTTTTTGTGTCTCCAGGGCTGTCTGTGCCCCTCCAGCGTCCCAAGGACTGTCTGTGCCCCTCCAGCGTCCCCAGGGCTGTCTGTGCCCCTCCAGCATCCCTAGGGCTGTCTGTGCCCCTCCAGCATCCCTAGGGCTGTCTGTGCCCCTCCAGCATCCCCAGGGCTGTCTGTGCCCCTCCAGCGTCCCCAGGGCTGTCTGTGCCCCTCCAGTGTCCCCAGGGCTGTCTGTGCTCCTCCAGCGTCCCCAGGGCTGTCTGTGCCCCTCCAGCATCCCTAGGGCTGTCTGTGCCCCTCCAGCGTCCCTAGGGCTGTCTGTGCCCCTTCAGCATCCCTAGGGCTGCCTGTGCCCCTCTAGCGTCCCTAGGGCTGTCTGTGCCCCTCCAGCGTCCCCAGGGCTGTCTGTGCCCCTCCAGCGTCCCCAGAGCTGTATGTGCCCCTCCAGCATCCTCAGGGCTGTCTGTGCCCCCAGATATGTATATACCTCCAGTGATGAATGTGCTCCCCTTAGTGCTGTATACACCACAAGCAATGACTGTACCCCCCACAACTATGTCTGTCCCCTCCAGTGATATACCCCC
Source organism: Anomaloglossus baeobatrachus (assembly GCF_048569485.1). Classification (NCBI taxonomy): domain Eukaryota; kingdom Metazoa; phylum Chordata; class Amphibia; order Anura; family Aromobatidae; genus Anomaloglossus; species Anomaloglossus baeobatrachus. The sequence continues at coordinate 59,309,734 of NC_134362.1, forward strand.
TTTAATGTCTGTACTCCCATGTGATGTTTATGCCCCCCCCAGCTTCCCTAGTGATGTATATTCCTCCCATCCCTCCCCAGTGATATATATGCCCCCCAGTCTTCCCAGTCATGTCTATGCTTCCCAGCCCTATGATGTATATGCCCCCAGCATCTCCTATGATGTATATGCCCCCAGCATCTCCTGTGATGTATTTGCCCTCAACCATTAATATAATTTATATGCCCCCAGCCTCTCCTGTGATGTTTATGCCCCCATCCCCTCCTATAAAGTTTATGCCCCAGCCCCTCCTGTTATGTATATGTCCTCAGCGTCTCCTGTGATAAATATGCCCTCTCCTTTGTGATGTTTATACAGCAGTCCCAGCTGACACAAATCTGAAAAAGTAGTTATGAGAAGCATTATGATCAATATCGCCTAATATCACATTTAGTGATATGAAAGTCATCCTGTGATCTGGTTCGTATCAAAAAAGACGCAATTGACCAACGGCAATGCGAACAAAGCCTTACAATGATCATTGAACCAACAAAAGACAGTGTTATGTAGTCTATCCAAATTATGCATCAACCACAACACACATTATATCCTGCACTTACCTGCCTGGTTTTGGCAGATGTTTCAATGTAAGGAATGCCATAACTTCTGGCCAGGTCCTGAGCTTGTCGGGTCTCCACGGTTCTGGCTGGGAGATCACATTTGTTTCCCACTAACACCATTGGAACGTCATCAGAGTCCTTTACCCGTTTTATCTGTTCTCTGTGTAAAAATAACATCCATTAGCGTTACTTTTTAAAAATATATAAAAAAGTAACTAAATTTAAACCGGTTATTCCAGTTTCAGGGATCTTGATAATCTGGGTGTCCATGAATTGCATTACTTCTGCAAAGAGTAAAATTACTGTAAGGGAAGCTAAGGGTACCATCTCACTTAACGACGCACCAGCGATCCCGACAACGATTTGACCTGGTTAGGATCGCTGGTGCGTCGCTACATGGTTGCTGGTGAGCTGTCAATCAAGCAGATCTCACCAGCGACCAGCCACCAGCGACTCTGCGCTTGGTAACCAAGGTACTCATCGGGTTACTAAGCAAAGCGCTTTGCTTAGTTACCCGATATTTACCCTGGTTACCTGTGCAGGGAACCAGCGCTGGCAACCTGCAAGCGTGTACGCTGGTAACCAGGGTAAATATCGGGTAACAAAGCAAAGCGCTTTGCTTAGTTACCTGATATTTACCTTGGTTACCAGCGTACACCGCTTAGCATTGACTCCCTGCACACGTAGCCAGGGTAAATATCGGGTAACTAAGCAAAGCGCTTTGCTTAGTAATCCGATGTGTAACCTGGTTAAGTGTGCAGGGAGCCAGCGCTAAGCGGTGTACGCTGGTAACCAAGGTAAATATCGGGTAACCAAGTAAAGTGCTTTGCTTAGTTACCCGATATTTACCTTGCTTACCAGCATACACTACTTACACAGAGTCGGTGCTCGTTGGTCTCCCGCCGTCAAACACGCCGATGTGCGCTGCACAGCGGGAGACCAATGAGCAAAAAATGAACCAGAACAGTGTGTAACGATCAGCGATTTCACAGCAGGGGCCAGATCGCTGCTTAGTGTCACACACAGCGAGATCGCTAATGAGGTCCCTGGTACATCACAAAACCTGTGACTCAGCAGCGATCTCGCTATGTGAGAAGTACCCCTAAGACCATTTATCTTTTAACCAAAACGTTTTTACTTCCCATTGACTTCAAAAAGGAGTTTTATGGTAAGACTAGGTCTTCCGGGTCACATATGTAAGGGATCCGACTCCGAGCAGAGATACCAATCAGCTGATTAAGTGCTGCTGCACATTGGAAGTTTCCAACTCAATACATTGTGAAGTGACAGTGAATGGTACAGCTAGCAAACACCCAAAAAAGTGAGCAAAGGAAAGATGGAGGAATCCAAAAAACTAAAAGTAAAAGAATAAGGGTACTTTCACACTTGCGTTATTTTCCTTCCGTTACAATCCGCCCTTTTGGGAAACAGCGGAATCCGTTAACGGATTCCGCTGTTTCCCATAGACTTGTATGGTTGACGGATTGTTCCAAAAGGAGCTGCGTTGCTTCCGCTGGGCGACGCTCCGTTGCTTCCGCCCAGCGGGAGGAACGCAGCATGTAACGTTATTTTGAGCAGCGGAATCCTCTGGATTTCACTGCGCATGCTCTTTTTTTTTTTTTTTTTTTTTTTAAATCAAACTTTATTTTGGCTCGCGGTGGCCGAACGTTCAGCTGAGCGCCCGGCCGTCGGCAAGCGACAGCGCTCAGCTGAATGACCGGCCACCAGCATGCCCGGCCGCCGGCAAGTCACAGCGCTCAGCTGAGCGCCCGCCCGCCGGCATGCCCGGGCGCCGGCAAGTGACAGCGATCAGCTGATCACCCGGCGGCCGGCTGCAGGGAGCGATCAGCTGATCACCCGGCGGCCGGGAGCGATCAGCTGATCACCCGGCAGCCGGCTGCAGGGAGCGATCAGCTGATCACCCGGCGGCCGGCTGCAGGGAGCGATCAGCTGATCACCCGGCGGCCGGCTGCAGGGAGCGATCAGCTGATCACCCGGCGGCCGGCTGCAGGGAACGATCAGCTGATCGTTCACTATAGTCTGCCGCTGGTAAAACCGGGAAAAAAAAAAAAAAAAATCAAAACGAATTGCGTTGTTTTGCAGCATCCGTTGCATCCGTTGTGTCACTATATGCAACACATCCGTTGCATCCGTTACACAACGCAAGTGTGAAAGTAGCCTAAGAGTTTAAAGAAAAAAAAAACACCATACGGGATAAATAAGGATATAGTTTTATAGCAGTGTGTTATTACAGATGCGTCAATGCTAAATAAGGATGTTTTAAGGGCTCTTTTTCACCCCTTAAAATTGGATTTTTGAGAGGGTGCTCCACTTTTGTTGGTGTAACTCCGGATCTCCTGCAGCTGATCATACAGCACAGGAGCTGTACGGAATGATCACTAGGGATGAGTGAGCACTACCATGCTCGGGACTCGTAATGATGAGCAGTCGAGTGATTGGATGGGCGCGACTTGAGTACCTCAGTATAATGGAAGTCATTGGGGAACTCAAGCATTTTTCTGGGAGATTTCCTGGAAAAATGCTCGAGTTCCCCATTGACTTCCACTAAAACTGGCACACGAGTCGTGCCCACGCAAGCATCCAACTGCTCAATACGAGTACTGGGCACCTGAGCATGGTAGTGGTCACGCCTCTCTAATTACAAGTTCCGAACACCCGTGCATGGTAGTGCTCACTCATCACTAGTTACGAGTACTGAGCACCCGAGCATGGTAGTGCCCGCTCATCACTAGTTACAAGTACTGAGCACCCGAGCATGGTAGTGCCCGCTCATCACTAGTTACAAGTACTGAGCACCCGAGCATGGTAGTGCCCGCTCATCACTAGTTACAAGTACTGAGCACCCGAGCATGGTAGTGTCCGCTCATCACTAGTTACGAGTACTGAGCACCCGAGCATGGTAGTGCCCGCTCATCACTAGTTACGAGTACAGAACACCTGAGCATGGTAGTGCCCGCTCATCACTAGTTACGAGTACTGAGCACTCGAGCATGGTAGTGCCCGCTCATCACTAGTTACGAGTACTGAGCACCCGAGCATGGTAGTGCCTGCTCATCACTAGTTACGAGTACTGAGCACCTGAGCATGGTAGTGCCCGCTCATCACTAGTTACGAGTACTGAGCACCCGAGCATGGTAGTGCTCACTCATCACTAGTTACGAATACTGAGCACCCGAGCATGGTAGTGCTCGCTCATCACTAGTTACGAGTACTGAGCACCCGAGCATGGTAGTGCCTGCTCATCATTAGTTACGAGTACAGAGCACCCGAGCATGGTAGTGCCTGCTCATCATTAGTTACGAGTACAGAACACCTGAGCATGGTAGTGCCCGCTCATCACTAGTTACGAGTACAGAACACCTGAGCATGGTAGTGCCCGCTCATCACTAGTTACGAGTATAGAGCACCCAAGCATGGTAGTGCCCGCTCATCACCAGTTACGAGTACTGAGCACCCGAGCATGGTAGTGCTCACTCATCACTAGTTACGAGTACTGAGCACCCGAGCATGGTAGTGCCCGCTCATCACTAGTTACGAGTACTGAGCACCCGAGCATGGTAGTGCTCACTCATCACTAGTTACGAATACTGAGCACCCGAGCATGGTAGTGCTCGCTCATCACTAGTTACGAGTACAGAGCACCCGAGCATGGTAGTGCCTGCTCATCACTAGTTACAAGTACAGAGCACCTGAGCATGGTAGTGCTCACTCATCACTAGTTACAAGTACTGAGCACCTGAGCATGGTAGTGCCCGCTCATCACTAGTTACCAGTACTGAGCACCTGAGCATGGTAGTGCTCACTCATCACTAGTTACAAGTACTGAGCACCTGAGCATGGTAGTGCTCGCTCATCACTAGTTACGAGTACAGAGCACCCGAGCATGGTAGTGCCCGCTCATCACTGGTTACGAGTACCGAGCACCCGAGCATGGTAGTGCCCGCTCATCACTAGTGATCATCTTGACAATTTCATGACAACCTAATACCTAGCCCGGTACTCTGTATGCCATTGTGTGGCTAAACATTTTAGATCACCTCCCCCTTCTCTCTGCTTGTTTTCTATCTATTGCCGCCTTTCTCTATAAAGCCAAAACTGTCAATCAAAATAAAATGAGAAATGGGGGAGGAAAACAAGCTGGGGTGAAGCTGCACATAAAGGTTTGGCCCCGCCACGATGCACCGAGCACCTGTGCTTGGTTTGGACAGTCATTATGTGCTGACAGAGACCCTGTAAATGACTTGGTTATGTTGTGATCTGCAAGTGTTTCCCTTCATTTTTCGAGTAGTGTATATTGTACATTTACCCTTGATTCTTTAAACGGAAAAGATAGGTATGAGCCTTGCAAATTGATGTGAACTCATCTAACCACTGAAAAAGCCACTGAAACAAAGTCTATTAGTTCTGTCATGCGTACAATAGCGGTGTCTGTAGAGAAACATCGTATTTCAGGGCCTAGTCTTGTAGATGGGCAGCGCTCCTCACCTGGTGATTTCACTTATTAATTTTTTTACATTAGATCTGACATGTCACTGATTAGTCACACACCTGTATTGGTGAATATCCTCAAAAGACTTGGTGTTATTAATGGCGAAGACACATAAAAATCCCTCTCCCGTTCTCATGTACTGGTCCCTCATTGCACTGTATTCCTCTTGACCTGCAGTGTCCAAGATGTCCAGCAAGCAAGTCTCTCCATCAATCACCACCTGTTTTCTATAGGAATCCTGAAAAAAAAAATGAAGAAAAATACAGATAAATTAAAACCGTAACATTCACTTACGTTGCCCCAATTATATGTCCGCCCCAGAATGCCACTAGGCACTGCCTTAAACAATGCAAAGTAACATAAGTCGGTAAGTAGAGTGTTATGATTAAGGGACCGAGGAGGATCAAAAAAATGCAGAATCCCAAATAGTAACAGAGTGGCTGGAACCTTAACGGACTGCAGACCTAATCCTGACACACAACTAGAAGTAACCGTGGGACAAGCCTACGATGACCTAGTCGTCCCGACACAGCTGGAGAACTAAATATTCTCACAGATAGAAATATGAGAAAGCTAATGTGCCTCGGAGCAGTCCCCAAAAATAGACAGATAGCCCCCCACATATAAAGGCTACAGTGATATAGGAAAACACAATACAAAGCCAGAATAGACAGATTCAGCAAAGGTGAGGCCCAAACTATCTTGATAGGAAAGAGCAACTGTCTGCACCCGTAAAAACCCTAATATATACCAGCACTTCTGATATGGAAAAACCCTGAGACCAAACGGCCTCTCCCCCACTATATCAGCACTCTGATGTTACTGGGATCCAAAAACACTAATACAGATGAGGGACTGAATTAATACCAAGCATGACAAACACAATACCTTCCAGAATCATGGAGCTAAGTATACAGACACTCCCAGCAGGGAATGATCCCATTCCACCAAGAACTCCACACAGACAAAATAGGAATCAAGCATTAGTATCAAAGCAAAAAAACAACAAGAAAGTGGAAAACAAACAGCAGAGGTACAAAGACCACTTATCTGAGAGTAGTTCTGGTTGTGAGTAGGGCTGGTTACAGAATGTCCTTAATACATAGAAGACCATTCAGCACCGGCAAGAAACAAGAGAAAACTACTCAGTTAAATAGCCCAATCTGACCCTGATTACCAATCCTCTACAGGTGTGTGGATTTCTTTCCACAAATCAACTGCACTGCCAGCTCTGACCACAAGAGGGAGCCCCAAACTGGAAAACATATTCACAACAGTAGAGTATATCAACATATATCCTCAATGACGTTGTTCAAAAATTTTCAGTGCAATTATTTTTGCCACCTTGAAATCATCGCACCCAAGAGATAAACATTTTAACAACATCTTGAGGAAGTTTCTAGCAAGCGAAACGCGCGTCGGGGTTAGCGACAGGCAGCTACATCTGACCATCCACTAATGTATCTATCTAACTAATTTGCTACCACATTGTTGGATATACTTTGGATGTTTTTTCCACTGGCACACTTCATTTAGGAGTTGACACTCCATATAGTACATCCTCTGTAATCTTATGTACTACTGCATGCACTCTATTGATCATCCATAGTGGTATACATGGTCTGATCCGCATTGTCACTTTTCTATCGGCTGCTATTTTGGGACATCCCTATTGCGATTTTACATTTTTGATTTGGTTTTAACATAAATTCTAATAAATATTTGATATTTTATTTATATACCTCGTTTCTGTCACTATTTTTCCTTTTGGTGGTTTTATTTTCACCCCCTAATGAATTTTTGATTTGTAAGTTCATGCATAGTGATTATATACGGAATTTTTTGATTACTGACAATGCAAAGTAAGCTAAGTTGGTCAGTAGAGTATATCAACATACAGTGATGAGATTTATTGTAATTTTTTTTGCCATCTTGAATTCATTGCATCCTAGAGATAAAAATTTTAGGGAAATAATGACCTGTATTGTGTCAACTCATCCATTGTGGTGGTAAAGGCAGAATACAATTTACAGAATGCAACCAATCAGGTCTAACACTAAACATTCCGAAAAATATTCTGCCATGGAACAGACACCTAGTCTGTAACACACAGTGACATCTTGTGGCAATGTCAGGAATTGCAAATAAAGACGTCCATTGAAGCAATTATTGATACAGGTAAAATATACTGTATATCTGTACTGTGTTATCCAGTAGATAGAAAAAAAAGATGATTAAAAATAATCCTCAGTGGTTCATACCTTTAATGGTATAAAAATATATATTTTTTTTAAATAGTGAACAGAAGCCGTTTACATTAAAAAGCAGATTTTGTTTTGCTTTTACAAGAGTATGGCTTGTTACATACAGCGCATCAGGGCTCAATCTTCTAATGAGTAAAACCATAAAAAAACAAGAAAAAAAAAAGAAGAAAAAAGAATCACTGATTTTAGGAGTGGTACCATATTGAGGTATTGATTACTGTGAGAATTGTAGGAAAACTGAATGAAAATAATTATGCATTTGGTAACTTCAACCTATAAAACTAACTACTATAATACTGTCCCCTGTGGACTAGACTATAACTGTTATAATACTGCTCTCTATGTACAAGAATATAACTACTATAATACTGCCCCTATGTACAAGAATATAACTACTATAATACTGCCCCCTATGTACAAGAATATAACTACTATAATACTGCCCCTATGTACAAGAATATAACTACTATAATACTGCCCCCTATGTGCAAGAATATAACTACTATAATACTGCCCCTATGTACAAGAATATAACTACTATAATACTGCCCCCTATGTACAAGAATATAACTACTATAATACTGCCCCTATGTATAAGAATATAACTACTATAATACTGCCCCTATGTACAAGAATATAACTACTATAATACAGCTCCTATGTAAAATAATATAACTACTATAATACTGCTCCTATGTACAAAATATAACTACTATAATACTGCCCCCTATGTACAAGAATATAACTACTATAATATTGCCCTATGTACAAGAATATAACTACTATAATACTGCCCCCTATGTACAAGAATATAACTACTATAATATTGCCCTATGTACAAGAATATAACTACTATAATACTGCCCCCTATGTACAAGAATATAACTACTATAATACAGCTCCTATGTAAAATAATATAACTACTATAATACTGCACCTATGTACAAAAATATAACTACTATAATACTGCCCCCTATGTACAAGAATATAACTACTATAATACTGCCCCTATGTATAAGAATATAACTACTATAATACTGCCCCCTATGTACAAGAATATAACTACTATAATACTGCCCCTATGTATAAGAATATAACTACTATAATACTGCCCCTATGTACAAGAATATAACTACTATAATACTGCCCCCTATGTACAAGAATATAACTACTATAATATTGACTCCTTTGTACAAGAATATAACTACTATAATACTGCCCGTATGTACAAGAATATAACTACTATAATACTGCTCCTATGTACAAGAATATAACTACTATAATACTGCCCGTATGTACAAAAATATAACTACTATAATACTGCTCCTATGTACAAAAATATAACTACTATAATACTGCCCCCTATGTACAAGAATATAACTACTATAATATTGACTCCTTTGTACAAGAATATAACTACTATAATACTGCCCCTATGTACAAGAATATAACTACTATAATACTGCCCCTATGTACAAGAGTATAACTACTATAATACTGCTCCTATGTACAGGAATATAACTACTATAATACTGCTCCTGTGTCCAAGAATATAACTACTATAATACTGCCCCTATGTACAAGAATATAACTACTATAATACTGTCCCTATGTACAAGAATATAACTACTATAATACTGCTCCTATGTACAAGAATATAACTACTATAATACTGCCCCTATGTACAAGAGTATAACTACTATAATACTGCCCCCTATGTACAAGAATATAACTACTATAATATTGACTCCTTTGTACAAGAATATAACTACTATAATACTGCCCCTATGTACAAGAATATAACTACTATAATACTGCCCCTATGTACAAGAGTATAACTACTATAATACTGCTCCTATGTACAGGAATATAACTACTATAATACTGCTCCTGTGTCCAAGAATATAACTACTATAATACTGCCCCTATGTACAAGAATATAACTACTATAATACTGTCCCTATGTACAAGAATATAACTACTATAATACTGCTCCTATGTACAAGAATATAACTACTATAATACTGCCCCTATGTACAAGAGTATAACTACTATAATACTGCTCCTATGTACAAGAATATAACTACTATAATACTGCTCCTATGTACAAGAATATAACTACTATAATACTGCTCCTATGTACAAGAATATAACTACTATAATACTGCTCCTATGTACAAAAATATTACTACTATAATACTGCCCCCTATGTACAAGAATATAACTACTATAATACTGCCCCTATGTACAAGAATATAACTACTATAATACTGCCCCTATGTATAAGAATATAACTACTATAATACTGCCCCTATGTACAAGAATATAACTACTATAATACTGCTCCTATGTAAAATAATATAACTACTATAATACTGCTCCTATGTACAAAAATATAACTACTATAATACTGCCCCCTATGTACAAGAATATAACTACTATAATATTGACTCCTTTGTACAAGAATATAACTACTATAATACTGCCCCTATGTACAAGAATATAACTACTATAATACTGCTCCTATGTACAAGAATATAACTACTATAATACTGCTCCTATGTAAAAGAATATAACTACTATAATACTGCTCCTATGTACAAAAATATAACTACTATAATACTGCTCCTATGTACAAAAATATAACTACTATAATACTGCCCCCTATGTACAAGAATATAACTACTATAATATTGACTCCTTTGTACAAGAATATAACTACTATAATACTGCCCCTATGTACAAGAATATAACTACTATAATACTGCCCCTATGTACAAGAGCATAACTACTATAATACTGCTCCTATGTACAGGAATATAACTACTATAATACTGCTCCTGTGTCCAAGAATATAACTACTATAATACTGCCCCTATGTACAAGAATATAACTACTATAATACTGTCCCTATGTACAAGAATATAACTACTATAATACTGCTCCTATGTACAAGAATATAACTACTATAATACTGCCCCTATGTACAAGAGTATAACTACTATAATACTGCCCCCTATGTACAAGAATATAACTACTATAATATTGACTCCTTTGTACAAGAATATAACTACTATAATACTGCCCCTATGTACAAGAATATAACTACTATAATACTGCCCCTATGTACAAGAGTATAACTACTATAATACTGCTCCTATGTACAGGAATATAACTACTATAATACTGCTCCTGTGTCCAAGAATATAACTACTATAATACTGCCCCTATGTACAAGAATATAACTACTATAATACTGTCCCTATGTACAAGAATATAACTACTATAATACTGCTCCTATGTACAAGAATATAACTACTATAATACTGCCCCTATGTACAAGAGTATAACTACTATAATACTGCTCCTATGTACAAGAATATAACTACTATAATACTGCTCCTATGTACAAGAATATTACTACTATAATACTGCCCCCTATGTACAAGCATATAACTACTATAATACTGTCCCTATGTACAAGAATATAACTACTATAATACTGCCCCTATGTACAAGAATATAACTACTATAATACTGTCCCTATGTACAAGAATATAACTACTATAATACTGCCCCTATGTACAAGAATATTACTACTATAATACTGCCCCCTATGTACAAGAATATAACTACTATAATACTGCCCCTATGTACAAGAGTATAACTACTATAATACTGCTCCTATGTACAAGGATATAACTACTATAATACTGCCCCTATGTACAAGAGTATAACTACTATAATACTGCTCCTATGTACAAGGATATAACTACTATAATACTGCCCCTATGTACAAGAGTATAACTACTATAATACTGCTCCTATGTACAAGGATATAACTACTATAATACTGCCCCTATGTACAAGAGTATAACTACTATAATACTGCTCCTATGTACAAGGATATAACTACTATAATACTGCCCCTATGTACAAGAGTATAACTACTATAATACTGCTCCTATGTACAAGGATATAACTACTATAATACTGCCCCTATGTACAAGAGTATAACTACTATAATACTGCTCCTATGTACAAGGATATAACTACTATAATACTGCCCCCTATGTACAATAATATAACTTTTATAATACTGCCCCCTATGTACAAGAATATACCTACTATAATACTGCTCCTATGTAGAAGAATATAATTACTGGGATGAGGCACATGTGAAGGCCCTTGCTGCAGCACAGGTCCTTAGTGAATCCACCTCACCTCTAGTGTATGGAATCAGGACTGGATATGTTTGTAGTGATGACTCCAGGATTTTGTGTTGCTTTTTGTATTAGTATTTGGTGCTGAATCCTGAACCATCAGATGGGTGAGAACTTTCCTTTGTTTCACATATGTTATTATTGTTACTACTAAATTATTAAAAAAAAAAAGTATCATGTTAACTCGTCTATTGCGGTGGCAAAGTCATACTAAATGGTACAGAATGCAGCCACTCTGGAGGTGTGATCCCGCCCCAACATTAAAGGGGTTATCCGGCTTCTTTTGACTTTTTTTTTATTCCCCTATTGGGCTACATTGGGGCAGGTAAGTAGATAGAGACCACTTACCTGCCCTGCTGTCAGCCCCTCTCCCCCGGCTCAGAGCGGTCATGTGACCGCTCCTGCCGCGATTTTGCTGCTTCCGGTCATTGCACGTTTACATACATGGGCAGGGCCATGTTGACATGCAAATGTGGAACAGCTTGTGCCTCCCTGCTGGGTGTCTACAGTGCGATGAGCCCCGCCCCCTTCCCTGCACCCTCCCACACATTCCCCCCGCACCTCCAGTAACCTCCCCCTGCACTGCTGTGGGGTCCGTGACCTGGGGGCGGGGCCTGGCGGCAGCTGCCGTGGTGTCAGCGCCAGTACCGGGCCCCCTGCCCAGGATCGCACATTCAAATGTACCGGCATCACAGATCACCGATGCCGGTACATGTGAAAGTGCTGATGAGAAGCAGCGCAGCGCAGCTTCTCATCACTGTCCCTCCCGCTGTCTGTGCTCTCTGCAGCACAGCGGTGACGTCACTACTGTGCTGAAGAGAACACAGACAGCGCACGAACATGCAGGAGCGGCGGGGACCGAGGACAGGTGAGTATGTACTCCACATGTGTTCCCTATGGGGATGGGGATGGGGATGGGGGGGTTGCAGAGCCATATGTGTGCGTGTGCAGAGCCATGTGTGTGCGTGTACGATGCAGAGCCATGTGTGTGCGTGTGCAGAGCCATATGTGTGCGTGTGCGGTACAGAGCCATATGTGTGCGTGTGCAGAGCCATGTGTGTGCGTGTGCGGTACAGAGCCATATGTGTGCGTGTTCAGAGCCATGTGTGTGCGTGTACGGTGCAGAGCCATGTGTGTGCGTGTACGGTGCAGAGCCATGTGTGTGCGTGTACGGTGCAGAGCCATGTGTGTGCGTGTACGGTGCAGAGCCATATGTGTGCGTGTACGGTGCAGAGCCATATGTGTGCGTGTGCGGTGCAGAGCCATATGTGTGCGTATGCAGAGCCATGTGTGTGCGTGTACGGTGCAGAGCCATGTGTGTGCGTGTGCAGAGCCATATGTGTGCGTGTGCGGTACAGAGCCATATGTGTGCGTGTGCAGAGCCATGTGTGTGCGTGTACGGTGCAGAGCCATGTGTGTGCGTGTGCAGAGCCATATGTGTGCGTGTGCGGTACAGAGCCATATGTGTGCGGTACAGAGCCATATGTGTGCGTGTGCAGAGCCATGTGTGTGCGTGTGCAGAGCCATATGTGTGCGTGTGCGGTAGAGCCATATGTGTGCGTGTGCAGAGCCATGTGTGTGCGTGTACGGTGCAGAGCCATGTGTGTGCGTGTGCAGAGCCATATGTGTGTGTGTGCGTGTGCAGAGCCATATGTGTGCGTGTGCAGAGCCATGTGTGTGCGTGTACGGTGCAGAGCCATATGTGTGCGTGTACGGTGCAGAGCCATATGTGTGCGTGTGCGGTGCAGAGCCATATGTGTGCGTGTGCAGAGCCATGTGTGTGCGTGTACGGTGCAGAGCCATGTGTGTGCGTGTACGGTGCAGAGCCATATGTGTGCGTATACGGTGCAGAGCCATATGTGTGCGTGTGCGGTGCAGAGCCATATGTGTGCGTGTGCAGAGCCATGTGTGTGCGTGTACGGTGCAGAGCCATGTGTGTGCGTGTGCGGTACAGAGCCATATGTGTGCGTGTACGGTGCAGAGCCATGTGTGTGCGTGTGCAGAGCCATATGTGTGCGTGTGCGGTACAGAGCCATATGTGTGCATGTGCAGAGCCATGTGTGTGTGTGTACGGTGCAGAGCCATGTGTGTGCGTGTGCAGAGCCATATGTGTGCGTGTGCGGTACAGAGCCATATGTGTGCGTGTGCAGAGCCATGTGTGTGCGTGTACGGTGCAGAGCCATGTGTGTGCGTGTACGGTGCAGAGCCATATGTGTGCGTGTGCAGAGCCATGTGTGTGCGTGTACGGTGCAGAGCCATGTGTGTGCGTGTACGGTGCAGAGCCATATGTGTGCGTGTGCAGAGCCATGTGTGTGCGTGTACGGTGCAGAGCCATGTGTGTGCGTGTACGGTGCAGAGCCCGATGTGGGGCTGTTATTTGCAATGCTGTAGTGATACCAGGTCAGGTGCTGGGGAAGAATACTGACGTGGAATGTGTGTGCAGGGGGCGGGCAGGGGGTGGGGCTGGACAGTGGGGTGGGGCTGGACACTGAGGCTGGGCGGTGACAGCTCTGACTGAGGAGGAAGTGGTCATGTTTGCTGGAGCTGAATGTAAACAAGAGCTGCAGAGAATAAAGGTATAATTCAAGAGGAACAAAAGTTAGAAAACAAAAAATAACAATGTAGGGGTGATTTATATGACAATACAGCACAGATAAACTCAAACATTTTTGTTAAGCTAATGTCGGACAACTCCTTTAAACATTTCACTAAATATTCTCCCAAAGAATAGAAAACTATTCTGTAGCGCACAGTGACATCTTGTGGCAATTTCAGGTATTGCAGGAAAGACATCCATTGAATCAAATACTCACACATTTTTATCTCTGGAGTATCACTAACCCCCAAAACATAATAATTGGACATTAAAACAACAGTGATCAATAAAGCTCAATATTTATAAAATGAAAAGTCACTGCAGTATTTATTAATCCATCATCCACAGATTAAAAAATCTTTTAAAAAAATCTTTTAAAAAAATGTAAAAAAAACCCCCAAAAATCTGCATATTGAAAGGAAACAATATAAATTATGGTACATTAAGCAGAGATTTTTGCTTTTACAAGTGTATGGCTTGTTATGGTGCATCAGGGCTCAATCTCCTAATAAGAAAGACCATCAAAAACAAGAAATAAAAGGATGACTTATACTAGGAGCGGTATTGAGGAATAAGGACAACTGTGAAGATCTTACTCAGATTGTAGGAAAAGTATATGAAAATAATCGTGCTCATATATTTATAGGTTGAACGGGCCAAATGTATACAGATTATTAATATTAAATAGGTATATTAAATAAAAAGTAAAAAATAAAGTTACAAAAATATGTAAAGAGAAATAAATAAATAAATAAATAATGCAGTTAAGTCAATGAAATTTACCATATACTCTAATAAGTATATGAAAATAATTGTTCTCATATATTTATAGGGTGAATGGGCCAAATGCATAAAGATTATTAATATCAAATAGGTATATTTAAATAAAAAGTAAAAAATAAATAAAAAATAAAGTTACAAAAATATGTAAAGAGAAAAAATAAATAAATAAATAAATAATGCAGTTAAGTCAATGAAATGTACCATATACTCTAATAAGTATATGAAAATAATTGTACTCATATATTTATAGGTTGAACGGGCCAAATGCATAAAGATTATTAATAGTAAGTAGGTATATTTAAATAAAAAGTAAAAAATAAATAAATAAAAAATAAAGTTACAAAAATATGTAAAGAAAACAATAAACAAATAAATAAATAATGCCGTAAAGTCAATGAAATTTACCATATACTCTAATAATGTTCTTTAAAAAGGATGAGTTTTTAGTTTTTCTTCATTAAATAAAAAAACATTCACGATTGGAAATGCTTTGAATAATAAAACAAGAGTTGACATTCCCCGCTTTTTTTAGTGCGGTGCAGGCTGTCTGCAACAAATGACCTGTAATTGCACTGAAAGAATATACAGTATATAGATAATAAACCTATGTTTGTCAGAGCTCGTACCCCTACTATTTTTTTTTTTTTGCAGAGAGGTAATTTAGCAAACACCCTCTATTTGCTGCAATAAATTTGTATTATTTATTCTGTAATTGCATTGCAGCTAAGGCCAGTGATTGGCTGCAGCGGTCACATTTTAAACGAGATGTCACTGCTGCAACCCAGTAAACAGAGACCAAAAAGCAGGGGTATAGGGAAATGTCAAGAGGGTGGGGGGTGGTTCGCCAACAAGTCAATTTGCCTGGGTGAAGGAAAGCCTGGCTATAGTTCTGCAGCAAGAAGCACCAGAGAGGAGGCACAGGAGCACCAGGGAGCTCCACAGCAGGTATATGAGGCAGATTTTGGTAATATATATATATATATATATATATATATATATATATATATATATATATATATTGTACAAACCAAAAGTTTGGACACACCTTCTCATTCAAAGAGGTTTCTTTATTTTCAGGACTCTGAAAATTGTAGATTCACAGTGAAGGCATCAAAACTATGAATTAACACATGTGGAATGAAATACTTAACAAAAAAGTGTGAAACAACTGAAAATATGTCTTATATTCTAGGTTCTTCAAAGTAGCCACCTTTTGCTTTGATTACTGCTTTGCACACTCTTGGCATTCTCTTGATGAGCTTCAAGAGGGAATTCCAGCAGTTACTTTAATGTTGTTGTAGGCCTCTTGGCAGCCTCCCAGACCAATTTATGTCTATCAATTTTTGAGGATGTTCAGTTCTAGGTAATATTACTCGTGTCAAATTTAGGTCATTTCTAGAGGACCATCTTCAGTGTTCCATAGTGTATATAATGCCTTGGGAGTTTTCTTATACCATTCCCCCGACTGATGACTTTCATCTATGAGATCCCTTTGCTGTGTTGTAAGCTGTTTACAGACCATGGCTTACTTTAAAAAGCAACTAAGTTAATGGAGAATCCTATTAGAACTGCAAGACTTTATATAGGCTTAACCAGAATCCGTGTAAATGATGGCAGCTCTGTATTGACCACTATATAACACAAGTCTAAATAGGATTAATGGTGTTTATACTTATGGAACTATATTATTTTAGATTTGTTATATTTATTTCCCCCATCAAAATATCATTTTGTTTCTCAGTGCAATAATACTAATCTTTATTTCTATAGCACCAACATATTCCGCAGCGCTTTACAATTTAGAGGTTTATATAATGCAATGCATTTGTACAGATTATGCGTGATCATCAAAGGGGAAAAACGTTTTGAAGGAATTCCTCCAGTTATGATTATTTTTTTAAGTGACAAAAATGTAAAATTTTCACAGGGTGTGTAGACTTTTTATATAAATTATATCTGTTGGGGGTCTACTAGTTCCTCCAGCTCATCTCACCCACAGTGCAATGTATAATCATATGTTACAAGCGTTGTCTCGTTGCCCAAACCTCGCATTCTCATGAGACTAAGTATCCACTCCACCTGCCATGACTTTAAGGTTCATATGGTGGGACTCTGTAGGCTTGAGGGAATGAAGAGATTTACGATTATCAGAAAGTAAGAGTATTTAAGGATTTACATCATCAATCCTTTGGATTTCAGGAAAAAAAATGACAGTCATTTAAAAGGGAATCTGTCACCAGATTTTTGCTATGTAATCTGACAGCAGCATGATGTAGGGACATAGACCCTGATTCCAGTGAGGTATCAGTTTACTGGGTGCAGCAGTGATGCTAAAATCAGTTTTCCCTGTGGCTGTTCTAGCAGAGCTTGGAGTGCTGAGTAACTCCATCCACAACCCTAATTGGCAGCAGTTTACACTGTGCATTTTCAAAAAGTTGCCAATCAGTGGGGGGTGTAGTTTTACTACATAACAAGATACACCTAGTCCTGTAGTGATGATCTCCTGCCAATAAAACACTGATTATTGAAACACCAAAATATAGCCTAATAATTGACAATTCACTGGAGTCAGAGTCTCAGCCCCTACATTATTGTTCTCAGATTACATAACAAAAAGTTGCAAAGGGAAATCTGTCAACAGCTTTCACTGTTTGAGAGCACCATGATGTATGGGCCGAGAGTAATTCCAGTGATGTGTCACTTGCTCAGCAGTTTGCTGTCGCTTCCATACAATCAATGTTTTATTAGCAGAAGATTATCACTGCTGGACTAGGTGTCGCATGCAAGCCAGTCACAATAATCTGTATAACCCCGCCCACACCACTAATTGGCAGCATCCAGTGTATGTTGTAGTCAAGCTGCCAATCTGTAGTGTTGGCGGGATTATAAGAAGCGCAGCATTCTGACCACTGATACATTTACAGGAGAGAAAAACAAAAACAAAAAACAGGAATTTTATAAAATCTGAACAAAAAAAGTCTAGTAAGTTACACATTGCTGGAATCAGGCTCTCTGCCCCTATATCATGCTGCTCTCAGATTCCAATGCAAAAATCTGGTGACAGATTCTCATAACAAGATGAAGGCTGGTAGAACAAAAATGACCCACCAATTTTCAACCAAAAACTTGAGAGAAAAAGAACCAGAAACCAAAGTAATAGGAATCAAAAACAAAACAACAGAGTAAAAGAGGTGAAACTAACCTGTTGACATCTCCTCCTGTTGGAATGGTGCCACACGCTACCCAACGCACGTTTCGGCAGAAGAATTCGTCAGGGGGCCCCCCGAGAAAGGCTTTTGCCGAAACGTGCATTGGGCAGGAGGAGATGTCAACAGGTTAGTTTCACCTCTTTTACTCTGTTTTGTTATCAGCACATCCATTCATTTATATTATAGCCACTTATAGTTGCTTTGGGTACTATTATATTGGGATCTATATCTGGCTTTGTATAATTTCTTATACACCTGTTTTCATTTGGTGATTCCCCACATCTTCTCCTGTCGATTAGCGCTGCCATCTTGTGTACCATGCTGTTATGATTCCCTCTTGTTTTAAGTATTCACAATAAAAATTATTCTTATTACTTTGGTTTCTGTTAAATTGGTTAGAACAAAAATGAGTAGTGATAAGAAAAATACACATTTTGGAGACTTACCTCAATAGTCGGGTCATACTCGTCAACAAAGTGGTTCTGTATAAGTTGAATGGTTAAGGCACTTTTCCCGACGCCTCCCGCTCCCACCACCACCAGCTTGTACTCGGTCATGGTCTAGAAGCCCCTGCAGCAAAATATACAAAAACATGTAAATAAGTGTTTATAAACAAAAATATAAATGTTCCAAGCATTGACCAAACATTTTCTTTTTCATGGCTTTTACATTCCTCATTTGTAATCCTTAATATATATATATATATATATATATATATATATATATATATATATATATATATGAATTTATAAATCACATAGGATTCATTTTTTTTTTAAGTGCGTTTAGGTTCTAATAAACACAGGAGGATTCGTTATAGGAATGCAATTACACTGTACACGAGTAATAACTAAAGATTAATGGACAACTGCACCTATATCTATTTCCTCCCCTCGGTGGGAATACCCTCGACTTTCCAGAAAGGTTTTATTTTAGTTAATTGCACATTAGCCTACTGTACAAATAGTAAAAAGAGGTGACATCACAAACGAATAATTGATCGGATGACTATATATACTGTACATACATTTTATATATATATATATATATATATATATATACATACACACACACACACACACACACACACACACACACACACAGTACAGACCAAAAGTTTGGACACACCTTCTCATCTCTAGAACAACTGTTTAGAGGAGTCTTTGTGCAGCAGCCTTCATGGTAAATAGCTGCTAGGAAACCACTGCTAAGGACAGGCAACAAGCAGAAGAGACTTGTTTGGGCTAAAGAACACAAGGAATGGACATTAGACCAGTGGAAATCTGTGCTTTGGTCTGATGAGTCCAAATTTGAGATCTTTGGATTCAACCGCCGTGTCTTTGTAGAAAAGGTGAACGGATGGACTCTACATGACTGGTTCCCACTGTGAAGCATGAAGGAGGAGGTGTGATGGTGTGGGGGGGGCTTTGCTGCTGACACTGTTGGGGATTTATTGAAAATTGAAGGCATACAGACCCAGCATGGCTACCACAGCATCGTACAGCGGCGTGCTATTCCATCCGGTTTGCGTTTAGTTGAACCATCATTTATTTCTCAACAGGACAATGACCCCAAACACACCTCCAGGCTGTGTAAGGGCTATTTGACTAAGAAGGAGAGTGATGGGGTGCTACGCCAGATGACCTGGCCTCCACAGTCACCAGACCTGAACCCAATCGAGATGGTTTGGGGTGAGCTGGACCACAGAGTAAAGGCAAAAGGGCCAAAAAGTGCTAAGCATCTCTGGAAACTCCTTCAAGACTGTTGGAAAACCATTTCCGGTGACTACCTCTTGAAGCTCATCAAGAGAATGCCAAGAGTGTGCAAAGCAGTAATCAAAGCAAAAGGTGGCTACTTTGAAGAACCTAGACTATAAGACATATTTTCAGTTGTTTCACCCTTTTTAGTTAAGTATTTCATTCCACATGTTTTCATACATAGTTTTGATGCCTTCAATGTGAATCTACAATTTTCAGAGTCAAGAAAATAAAGAAAACTCTTTGAATGAGAAGGTGTGTCCAAACTTTTGGTCTGTACTGCATATATACATTTTATATATATATATATATATATATATATATATATGCACTTTATTTATATAATAATAATATAATATAATTTTATTAATTTATATAGCGCTATTAATTCCATAGCACTTTACATACATTGGCAACACTGTCCCCATTGGGGCTCACAATCTAGAGTCCCTATCTGTATGTCTTTGGAATGTGGGAGGAAACCGGAGTACCCGGAGGAAACCCACGCAAACACGGGGAGAACATACAAACTCCTTGCAGATGGTGTCCTTGGTGGGATTTGAACCCAGGACCCCAGCGCTGCAAGACTGCAGTGCTAGCCACTGAGCCACCGTGCACCCCCTGGTTGTGCTGCAGAGATATTGAACACTTGCAAAATATATAATTTAATTTATATATTTTTTATTTATTTATTTTTTGAATCTGTCAAAGCTGTCTACAGTTCAATTTTCCAGAGTCTACCTACTATAATTAGGACTAATATTATATGGCTTCCTCTATAAAGAGAGATCCATTACACTCAAGATAACTGTAGATTTCATGGTTAATTAAAATGATGCATTTTTTATTTGGACTTGTGGAGGTACACAGTTTTAGGACACAAGATAAACCTTGTGTTGTCTATTGTCCTCATCTATATAACTTCACAATCTAAACTATCCAGACATTCTGCAATGCAGTCTCCATAGACCAATGCTTAACCCTATCAAAAAAGGTCATTTTCTTACAAAAACTATCAAAGAAGGCAGCTACAACAAAGGTTTTGTTGTATTCCGAGGTTAACCCTCAACTGGTGAGGTGGGGTTTGTAACACCCCAGGGAAATGTTGTTCAGCAGGCATTCATTGGAAAATGCTGATATGAATCATCAATTTATTACATTTTCCGATACTTGTGGGTGTCAAAAGATCAGACACCCCATACTTTGCACTGACGAAGGGCAAGCTCCCAGAAACACCGTGTCTGCAAATTGGGATTCTGATCTGGCATAAAATCCTAAATCATATGCAAAGGATTGTTAAAAATTCCACTTTTGACTTTTAGGATCGCTGCTTCCAATAGGTGGCGCTGCGCTAGAGTTTGTCTCCATTCCTGGAGAGATCATTTAAAAATTTGTTATACTGATGTGTAATCAATCGCCAATAAGAAAACGTTTAAAACAAACAAGATCTTTGCATGTTCTGTAAAAATTAGAGATTTCTAAACATTGAGGCACATCACCAGCTGCGTGATAAAAATCCCACCTCACCAGGTGAGGGTTAAGATTGTTTAAGGACCTTTGATGAGCAAAGGTCTCTTAATTGTAGGAGTCTAAACGAACTGAACAAGAGACAGGCTGGTATCTACGACTGGCATTAGGGAGAGCAAACTGGGCAATTTCACAGGGCCAGCACTCTCCTAGGAACCCCAGCATTTATATCCTGATGATAACACTGCTCAAGGACCTTTGTCGCATGACGTCATGTGACCAAAGGTCTCTTAATTGCAGGAGTCTAAAGCTGGAGAGGAGACAGGCGCGCGTGTGTGTGAAGATAGACAGAAAGACACACAGGGATGCACGGACAGGGACGCACGGACAGGGACGCACGGACAGGGACGCACGGACAGGGACGCACGGACAGGGACGCACGAACAGGGACGCACAGGCAGACACAGACAGAGAGAGGCAGACAGAGGCAGACAGAGAGAGGCAGACAGAGAGGCAGACAGAGAGGCAGACAGAGAGGCAGACAGAGAGGCAGGCAGAGAGAGGCAGACAGAGAGAGGCATCAGAGAGAGGCAGGCAGACAGAGAGGCAGGCAGACAGAGGCAGGCAGACAGAGAGGCAGGCAGAGAGGTACGCAGACAGAGAGACAGACACAGAGAGGCAGGCAGACAGAGAGGCAGGCAGACAGAGAGGCAGGCAGACAGAGAGGCAGGCAGGCAGAGAGAGGCAGACAGAGAGGCAGGCAGACAGAGAGGCAGACAGACAGAGAGGCAGGCAGACAGAGAGGCAGGCAGGCAGACAGAGAGGCAGGCAGGCAGACAGAGAGGCAGGCAGACAGAGAGGCAGGCAGAGAAAGGCAGACAGAGAGGCAGGCAGACAGAGAGGCAGGCAGACAGAGAGGCAGGCAGGCAGAGAAAGGCAGACAGAGAGGCAGGCAGACAGAGAGGCAGGCAGACAGAGAGGCAGGCAGGCAGAGAAAGGCAGACAGAGAGGCAGGCAGACAGAGAGAGGCAGACAGAAATACACACACACGTTACACACAGATACACACAGACACACACACATAGACACATATAGACACACAGACAGAAATACACAAAAACACACATTACACACAGACACACACAGACAGAAATACACAAAAACACGTTACACACAGGGTTTAGAGAGATATCTTAATGTTCTAGAATACAATATGAATATTTGAATAAAATGTTGAATTTTTTGTTCAAGAATAATGGTGGATTGCTGTTCATGAGTAAAAAAAAATAAGACATCCCATTAAAACAAGCCCTAGTCCATCTTTTGGCGTAAAAAATATAAGACCCGGTCTTATTTTCAGAGAAACATGGTACTTATATAGTTGATCCAATACTACCTACTGATAAAGCTTTATATAAAACTAGAAGGTGGCCCGATTCTACGCATCGGGTATTCTAGAATTTACGTATTGTGTAGTTAATGTATGATTTTTGTTATATATAGATATATATATATATATATATATATATATATATATATATATATATATATATATAGATGTTGTTGTGTGTAGTTACCAAGTGTTTGTGTAGGGGCTGTACATGTTCTGGGTGTTGTCTGGGTGTGGCGGGGGGTGAGAGCGGTGTTGTATGTGTTGCGTGGTTTGTGGAGCGCTGTGTGTCTGTAGCGTTGTGTGTGTGTGTGTTGCGCGGTTTGTGTGTGTGGTGTGTTGTGTGTGTGTGTGTTGGGGGGAGGTGTGCACCTCCCATCGTGCGCTATCCCCCATGCTGCGCACCCCCCATCGTGCCCCATCCCCCATGCTGCGCACCCCCCATCATGCTGCATCCCCCATGCTGCCCACCCCCATCGTGCTCCATCCCCTATGCTGCGCATTCCCCATCGTGCTCCATCCCCGATGCTGCGCACCCCCCATCGTGCTCCATCCCCCATACTGCGCACTACCCATCGTGCTCCATCCGCCATGCTGCGCACTCCCCATCGTGCTCCATCCGCCATGCTGCGCACTCCCCATCGTTCTCCATCCCCCATGCTGCGCACCCCCCATCGTGCTACATCCCCCATGCTGTGCACCCCATCGTGCTCCATCCCCCATGCTATAATAGTTCTCCTATTATACTCAGAGAGGAGTATAATAGGAGGACTATAATAGGAGGAGTAGTCCTGGGGGGAGAGGAGTATAATGCCGGCTCCCTGCACATGTGTACCGGGAGCCGGTGTACGCTGGTAACTATGATACACATCGGGTAACTAAGGGACCTTATTTACCCGATGTGTATAATGGTTACCAGCGTTCACCGGCTCCGTCACGATCCCAGCATCGCAAGGGTATGTCTGGCGCTACTGGGATCGTGACGGAGCCGGTGTACACTGGTAACTATGATAGTTACCCGATGTGTATCATAGTTACCAGTGTACACCGGCTCCGTCACGATCCCAGCATCGCAAGGGTATGTCTGGCGCTGCTGGGATCGTGACGGAGCCGGTGTACACTGGTAACTATGATACACATCGGGTAACTAAGGGATCTTAGTTACCCGATGTGTATAATGGTTACCAGCGTTCACCGGCTCCGTCAAGATCCCAGCATCGCAAGGTTATGTCTGGCGCTGCTGGGATTGTGACGGAGCCGGTGTACACTGGTAACTATGATACACATCGGGTAACTAAGGGACCTTAGTTACCCGATGTGTATAATGGTTACTAGCATACACCGGCTCCGTCACGATCCCAGCAGCGCAAGGTTATGTCTGGCGATGCGTGCGGAGGGCCGGGGCGAGCGGCCAATCCATGCGGAGGGCGGGGCCAGGCCGAGGCGAGCGACCAATCCGTGGGGGGGGGCGGAGCCGAGGCGAGTGGCCAATCAGTGCGGGGGGGCGGGGCCATGGCGAGCCCAGCGGCCAATCAGCTTTGTGTCACCGTAAGGACACAATTTTGGAGCAAGACAGACAGACAGACAGACAGAATAAGGCAATTTTATATATAGATTAACCATTTCCCATAAAGGGAACCTGTGATCCCCTGTTCCATGAACATAAGTGGTGGTATGGGTCTATCTATAGGATCTAAAGTTTGTTTGTTTTTTTTTAAGAGCTCAGAAGATGCAGAAGTACACTGAGGGCATGTCTGTTCACTTGAAAGCAGCAGTCCATGTGCACCGCTGTGGCCCCTGTGCACTTTCAGCATGATGTGCATATGGCTTCTATGCTCGATTTCTCATGACTTGACCTTAGGCTGGTTTCAGACGTCCGTGTTTAATCAGGTACCAGTCACACGCATGGTTATGGTCACACGTGTGACATCCGTGACATCCGTGTGACATCCGTGTGACATCCGTGTGACATCCGTGTTTGCATACGTGTGACACGTACCAGGTAAAACACTTGTCTTTGCAATGAAAAGATGTCCTATATTTACCTGTATCCAGCGATGCTGTCTCCGGCTCTGCTGCCTCCCGCTACTAACCCCCACTCATCAGTTTCATTGATTATTCACTGCCCGAGGATTTGGAAGCCGGAGCATCGCGGGGACAGCGCAGCTGAGAACAGCACCACCGGGGACATCGCCGGTGACAGGTGAGTATACAGCAGTTTGTGCAGTGACATCCAGGAGGTCATCGGAGTTCCCAATGAACTCTCATGAACCCCTGGATGTCACCATCGTGACACTCACTGTAGAGCAGTTGTCGCAGGGGTATCATCAGGAGGTCATCAGAGTTCATTGGGAAATCCGATAACGTCCTGGACGTCCCTGCACACACAATGCTGGCAGGATACTCACCTGTCACTAGCGATGTCCCCAGCCATGCTGTCCTCGGCGGTGCTGTCCTCGGCGGTGCTGTCTCCAGCGCTGTCACCACGATGCCCCTGCTCTCAGCTGCTCACTGCAGTGAATAATTAATGAATATAATGAGCGGGGGTCAGGAGCGGGAGGCAGCAGAGCCGGAAACAGCACCGCTGGATACAGGTAAGTATAGAAAATATTTATATTTAAAAACCCGTGTTTTCTCCGGTCTGTGTCACACTGATGTCACACGGATCACATCAGTGTGCGGTCCGTGTGACACCTGTGCTGCCGGAGAAAAAAAACACATTTCCGTGTGAAATAGTGGGGCCACACGGTCCGTGTGAGTACACAATAGGGTAACATAGGTACGTGTGACATCCGTGTTAAAAACGGATGTCACACGTACCCAAAAAGTCTGAAACCAGCCTTACCTGGGTGTTTAACTCCAATTCCTGCTTCAAGGGTTAAAGCCATTATTGTATTTTAAGGGTTAAAGAAGGTTCTCACTAAAAATCAGATACTGAATTCCCTATGGCAATCACATTTTGCTTCTACAAGTTTAACATTCCTGATGTATTGTAGAAAAAAAAAAACGGACAATCCTCTCTTTGTATTCCGCCTCTGTCTTGTGAATGCTGAAAAAATGTTACAGTAAGATGATGGGAAATTCTAAGGACGTTAAAATTGGTAGAAAAAAAAAATACCCATTCCTTTTCAGTGTGTAGTCCACATTAGAAAGCCTACTAAATGTAGTGTATAGAGGGATGGGAATCCGCACCCGAGAATCAAATGAGACTTGGGATAAGGTTTACTATAAACATGCGGTCAGAACCCAGGTTATTAGGTGCCGGAAGAGGGGTTACTTGAAGAATCCACAATGTAAGATGGAAACTCAAAGGGCCTAGTGGTGAAGACGTGGACATATGCAATGTACTGTGGGTGCTTTGGGCTTTTGTTGGGAGAATCCAATAGAAGAGTGGACGCCATCTCTCCAGAGGTAATATAATATTAGCAAACAAGTATCAAGATCGCCGTTCCCATGATATTGGGGTGCTGCTCTACACAGTACATTTTTTTCCTTGTGAAGACTTCTCGCTGGCAGAGGGAGACTTGTAAGCCAGGCAATCCTTCCTGGAAAGAGGATGAAAATTAGCTCTTCTCAGGATAGGGGAAGCTGGCTCCTTATTACCACATGGCCAGGTAGCTATTCTATAGATCACTGTCCAACCCTCTAATGAGCCCTTCAATGAGATATGGAGATTTTCCAAAAGTAAGACACATTTGTGCACCCATTGCAGCACCCAGCGGACCTCATCGCAGCACCTGGTGCATACCTCCCAACTTTTAAAGAAGGAAAAGAGGGACAAAGTTTGCGGGGCGCGTAGTGCGCCGCGGCAAATTTTTAGGCCACGCCCCCTAACCACACCCATTTCACAGTCACGCCCATATCCACTCCCCATCCACACCCATTCAGCACAAACACGCAGGCAGCCGGCGGGCCTCCAGCACGGACACGCAGGCAGCCAGCGGGCCTCCAGCACGGACACGCAGGCAGCCGGCGGGCCTCCAGCACGGACACGCAGGCAGCCGGCGGGCCTCCAGCACGGACACGCAGGCAGCCACAGTGAGGCGGCCGGTCGCCTTCACAGACAGGCGGCCGGCCGCCTTCACAGACAGGCGGCGGGCCGCCCGCACAGAGAGGCGGCCAGCCGCCCGCAGAGAGAGGCGGCCGGCCGCCCGCACAATGAGGCGGCGGGCCGCCCGCACAGACAGGCGGCAGGGGGGCGCCCGCACAGACAGGCGGCAGGGGGGCGCCCGCACAGACAGGCGGCAGGGGGGCGCCCGCACAGACAGGCGGCAGGGGGGCGCCCGCACAGACAGGCGGCAGGGGGGCGCCCGCACAGACAGGTGGCGGGGGGGCGCCCGCACAGACAGGTGGCGGGGGGGCGCCCGCACAGACAGGCGGCAGGGGGGCGCCCGCACAGACAGGCGGCAGGGGGGCGCCCGCACAGACAGGCGGCAGGGGGGCGCCCGCACAGACAGGCGGCAGGGGGGCGCCCGCACAGACAGGCGGCAGGGGGGCGCCCGCACAGACAGGCGGCAGGGGGTGAGGGGGGAGGGAGGGAAATCAGCGCTGGGGAGATTAGTTTACTGTACCAGCAGCAGCACAGGCAGCGCTCCTCTCTATGCCACGTCTACTAGGATGGTAGGAGGGAAAAGCAGGGAGGCGGAGAGAGAGTGGGTGGGCAGAGCCCGGGAGCCGGCCGTCCCGCCCGTGGCAACGGGACAAACAACGTAAAGCGTGAAAGTCCCGCTGTATCCGGGACGGTTGGGAGGTATGCAGCATGTTAGAATGTGTACATAAGATCCCGCTGGTGGTGGCCGCAGCTTATAGGCCCCAAATCTGGTGACAGGTTCCCTTTAAAGTGAACCTGTCAGGTGCAATATGCACTCAGAGCCAGGAGCAGTTCTGGGTGTATATTGCTAATCCCTGCCTAACCGTCCCTGTATACACTAGCATAGATAAAGGGATCAAGAACAAATATTTTTAAAGATCTTATATCTTATGCTAATGAGCGCGGGGACTAGTCACAAGGGCGTTACTTCACTTGGCTAGTCGGCTCGCATAGCATGTTAGCATGTTATTACGCCCCTGTGTGAGTACTAACACGCTATATGAGCCGACTAGCCAAGTGAAGTAAAGCCCTTGGGACTAGTCCCCGCGCTAATTAGCATAAGATATAAGCTCTTTAAAAATACTTTTTCTATAGATGCCTTTATCTATGCTAGTGTATACAGGGACAGTTAGGGAGGGATTAGCAATATACACCCAGAACTGCTCCTGGCTCTGAGTGCAGATTGCACCTGATAGGTTCCCTTTAAAGGGAACCTGTCACCAGAAATTTAGCAAAAAAAATAAAAGATTCCCCTCTGCAGCTCCTGGGCTGCATTCTGGAAAGGTTCCTGTTGTTATTGTGCCCCCTTTGAGACCTAAAATAATACTTTATGAAGTCTTACCTTTTTGTATGCAAATCTGTTTTTATGGTCACGGGGGCGGGCTGCCTGGCGTCCGTTATTCCCCCTCTTGCCGTTGTACGCCGTCCCCCATTGCTCATTTCCATACATGAGGACGCCTTCCTCATGTAACTGTCCTCCTGAAGTTTTGTGCATGCCCAGTGCCACTCTCGCGGGAGTAAGCACTGTGCAAAGTGTGAACGCTTTTGAGGTGATTGCGCAGGCGCGAGATTATGGGCGGCGCTGTGATTGTCATCAGCAGCGTCATCCAAGTACCTGCCCATAATCTCGTGCCCGCGCTTCTCACTCTGCCTCCACTGTTATGTGCAAGCACTGGCCATATGAACCACGTTACCTATTATCATGGGCGCGAGATTATGGGCGGCGCTGTGATTGTCATCAGCAAAGTCATCCAAGTACCCGCCCATAATCTCGTGCAAGCAGTAATAGGTAACATGGTTCATATGGCCAGCACTTGCGCATAACGGTGGAGTCAGAGGGAAAAGTGCGGGCACGAGATTATGGGCGGGTACTTGGTTAACGCTGCTGATGACAATCACAGCGCCGCCCATAATCTCGTGCCTGCGCAATCACCTGAAAAAGCGTTCACATGCGCAAAACTTCGGGAGGACAGTTACATGAGGAAGGCGTCCTTGTGTATGTAAATGAGCAATGGGGGACTGCGTAAAGCGGCAGGAGGGGGAATAACGGACGCCAGACAGCCCGCCCCCGTGACCATAAAAACACATTTGCATACAAAAAGGTAAGACTTCATAAAGTATTTTTGTAGGTCTCAAAGGGGGCACAATAGCAACAGGAACCTTTCTAGAAGCAGCCCAGGAGCTGCAGAGGGGAATCTTTTATTTTTATTGTGAAATTTCTGCTGACATGTTCCCTTTAACTGGTAGGGGAGCCAGGATAAAGCAGAGCTGAAGTTGTTGGGAAGCTAGGACCCAGCAGCTCTGCTCCACAGGCAGGAGACCACTGATCGGTAATAGAAGCCTGCAGATGTCACTCTGCATAGGTTATTGTCACTGCTATCTGCAGGAGAGAGAAGTGCTGATTGCACGGTCTCCTCAGCTTCCTGACTCCCCGCGTGTCTGCAGCAGTGAGAAGCCGCACACGGGGAATCAGAGAACAGCTGCAGACAAACGCAGGCTCCGGGACTGGGGGGGTCGGCTCTGGTGCAGGGGGGGGGGGCTCTGCTGCAGGGGGTGATTCATACCTCAGCAGCAGTCACAGGAGTAGGTGCGCGCTCGGCTCTGTAATGAATAGTAGAAGGGAGAAACAGCGAGGCGGGGCTACAGTGGGTGGGTGGAGCCGTGACAAACAGCCTCACGGGCGGGACCCGGGATCAAAGGCTCAGAAGAGGGACTGTCCCGCTGTATCCGGGACGGTTGGGAGGTATGCCTGGTGGGCCCCATCGGAGCACTGGCAGGCCCCACCGGAGCACTGGCAGGCCCCATCCAAGCACTGGCAGGCCCCATTGAAGCACTGGCAGGCCCCATCCGAGCACTGGCAGGCCTGTCAGAGCACTGGCGGGCCCCATTGGAGCACCTGGCGGGCGCCATTGGAGCACCTGGCGGGCCCCATCAGAGCACTGGTGGCCCCATCAGAGCACCTGGCGGGCCCCATCAGAGCACCTGGCGGGCCCCATCAGAGCACCTGGCGGGCCCCATCAGAGCACTGGCGGCCCCTCAGAGCACTGGCAGGCCCCATCGGAGCACTGGTAGGCCCCATCCGAGCACTGGCAGGCCCCATCCGAGCACTGGCAGGCCCCATCTGAGCACTGGCAGGCCTGTCAGAGCACTGGCGGGCCCCATTGGAGCACCTGGCGGGTGCCATTGGAGCACCTGGCGGGCCCCATCAGAGCACTGGTGGCCCCATCAGAGCACCTGGCGGGCCCCATCAGAGCACCTGGCGGGCCCCATCAGAGCACCTGGCAGGCCCCATCAGAGCACCTGGCGGGCCCCATCAGAGCACTGGCGGCCCCATCAGAGCACTGGCGGCCCCATCAGAGCACTGGCGGCCCCATCAGAGCACTGGCGGCCCCATCAGAGCACTGGCGGCCCCATCAGAGCACTGGCGGCCCCATCAGAGCACTGGAAGTCTATGACACCTATTCTTCTCTCCCTTCTGGTCCCGCCCTCGCTTCTTGATTGACAGG